>NW_015506074.1:304660-318208 GCF_001515645.1 Sinocyclocheilus grahami
ATGTCCTAAGACACGAAACGATCGGTTTGTGCCAGAAACCGAACAGTATTTATATCATTTTTTACCTCTAATACACCACTATGTCCAACTGCTTTGAGCGCACACACGGCATCCGGTGCGTGAGGTGTGTACGCGATCTGGCGTAGTTTACGCAAGCGCCGGAAGTGATCTCTCGCGCGTATACGTCACTCATTGTTTACACAGTGCACAAACATTGTAGGTACGACGGCTAATCAAAATGGTACTTGGTTACTTGCACTTATCCAGATTGTTCAAACCGACTTAAAACTAAAAGATTACGTTCTCTCGCGCGGACTCATTCGGGAGTGGTGACTTCCCACGTATTCCCAACTTCTGAGCCTGCTCGCCTGAAGTTATGGTTGATTGCTCTTCGGCTGGATATCAACACACACCCGTTAACGTAAACTACGCCAGAGCGCGTACACACCTCACGCACCGGATGCCGTGCGCGCTCAAAGAGAGTTGGACATAGTGGTGTATTAGGGGTAAAAAATTATATAAATACCAAAACACAACTCTAAAGACCTCTTATGTTAGAATAAGACGTTTAAATATATTTTAAAAACGACACTTTTTGCTCGGAAGACCTATCGTTTCATATCGTCACGTGATCACGATAATATCAAAACAGTTTTGCTATCACGATACCACGGTATTAATAATATCGTTACATCCCTAATAAGTATAATTATGTAACATTTCAATTATTTACCTATTTAATTCTGCATTATTAAAAAATGTGTTTTGTATATTTTAAACAAGTTATATACAATTTCTGCAGCGTTTATAGACGGCCTGTACCACATGGATGAGAAGTCCGTGACCGGCATCATCGTTGGCGTGTGTATCGCGCTGTCCTGCATCTTCCTCTGCATCTTCATCCTCCTCACCAAGAGCACAACACAGTGAGGCTTCAGCATCATCATCATCATCACTCTGTGTTTGCAGAAACATAGACAACTAAACTAGATGGAAAATAAACGAGGCTGATGTCGTTGACTTGTAGCCACAATCTAAAACGATGTTTTCTCTCAGCAGGAAGTCAGCTTCCTCAAAGATGATTGGACAGGTTAGGAATGATGTCATGCGCAGTGCTGCGTCATCAGCCAATCAGCAGCAGGCGGAGAACGCAGCGGTCCTGCTGCCGATGACGAGGACGCACTTCATTGATGCCAAAGTAAGAGTCTGTTTATTATGACATTATTTAGCAACATGCAATGCAATGACGTGCAAAGATTAGGAATAAATTACTATTTAAATATTTTAAAAAATATATTCTTTTATTTTATTTATTATTATTTTTTTTTACAAAATGAGGTTTAAAATACATGCTATTTGTTTTCAGGGAGGAACAAATTTAATAATAAACCACGCCGGACCAATAATGAGTGACGCTCAGAGCAAACTGAAAAAATGGAGCATGCTTAATAATAATCAGAAGTCTAATGGACATAAAAGCAAGGTGAGTAACAGAGATAAATGCTTTTAGCAATTGTTTTAATTCTGTGTATCTTTATCAAAGTCAAATTTGCATTACGAGTCAAGTCATGAAACGCTTAGCTTTTTTATTTTTTCAGTTTTCATTTGAATTTGTGCTTTTTTCAATTTTATTTTATTTTTTAATATGACTATTTAGGTTTAATTTATTTTATTTCAGTTTTAGTTCCATTTGAGGTTTTATTTATTTCCTAAATAAATAAAAAATAAAATAATATGTATATATTTATAAGTTATAAATAATATTTATAATTTAATTTATTTCACCTCTATTGTAACAAAAATGTTGTGTTGCTTAAGTATCATTAAGATACTATTATAGTTTTCACTTATAGTCCTCATTTTAAAGATTTTAGTTTAAATATTTAGTAATTTTGTTGAGAGTTTTTTTCCCCTATATATAATTTTATTCGTTTTATTTCCAGTTTTAACTTTTATTTTATTTAACATTTTAGTAATTTTGTTGTGTGTTCGTCATATTGATTCATTTTTGTTTTTTCTTTAACACGTCTATAAGTCTTTATTCATTTTTATTACCAGTTTTCATTTTAATTTAGGTTAAAGTTTGAGTATTTACATCATATTTATTGGTTTCTGTTTCATTTAAATGTGATTTTTATTAATTTTAATTTTTAGTTATTTTAGTACTAACTAAAGTTAAACTAAATAAAAATGAGCTAAAATTAAATAAATTTAAGTTTTTTGTGTTTGATTTTATTTCAGTGAACATTTATTTTATACGTTCTAAAGTTGTTGTTTTTTTCATTTTAGTAAACTAGAACTATTATAAAAATATTATTGTTTGCATAATATATGTGTGTGTACTTATGTATATATAAATACAAACATGTATATATGTAAGAAAAATATGTTACGTTTATACATTTAAAATATTAATATATCATATCAATTATATGAATATAAATAAATACATGGAAATATTTTCTAAATATATACTGTATGTGTGTGTATTTATACATAGACAATAAATACACACAGTACACACACATATATTATGTAAACAAAAACTTGTATTTTGGATGCGATTAATCGCGATTAATCGTTTGACGGCACTAATAATCGTTTTAATATTTTGTCAGGTTTTGCTGACCATGAGCTCTGATGTTTGTATTGGACAGATCGAGGATCCCGCTGGTCTTTACGAAGTGGGGAAGACGGTTCTGCGTTACGAAGACGAGCAGTCGCGAGTCTATTGTCCTCTCGGGGAGTCGGAGAGTTCGCAGACCAGCGGCGCAGACTCGGGAAACTTCTCTCACGATGAGACGGAAACCGCCGATCCTAACAGAGCCAACGACGGCGAGCCGTTTTCGAACGAATGCATCGCGAGCGTCTGCGCGCAAATTCCAGGCGAAACGCCACCGAAATCTCCCTCCCGCCTTCAGTTCGCCACGCTTTAACTGGCCTGTCAGTCATGCAAGTGGGCGTGGCCTGTCAGTCATGCAAGTGGGCGTGGCCTGTGATTCCAGGGCCTATAAATAGAGTTCGCAGCCTTTCCTCAGGATCAGATCAGCGGTCTCAAATCTCAACGCTTTGAGAGTTTGAATAGCTTTACGAAGTCACAGACGCTCTGTTGGCTTTGACAAACTTGCACAGCCTTTCCTAATAACTTTCCCTTCCCGGCCGGACCTGCCCCGTGAAGCTCACAACGTCCCAAAGATGAAGGTCCCGGAGCGGTTTAAACCCGTTCATGAGCCGTTTCAGATGAATGTGTTTCCTATCAGCGCCGATGAATGTTTTGAAGAACGCCTGATGTGCTTTACGCAGACGGACGAGCGTTTTCTGTTTGTTCGTGACAGAGACGGAGTTTTGTTCTGCTGTCTCTCTACCTCATATTTCTGATGACGCTCGTCCTCAATCTCAATCTCTTTTATTGTTTTGATATGAAAACTGAACGCGTTTGACGTACTGTATATAATCCAAAGAGTCCAATCGTCTAATGAAAATGGGTGGCACTTTACATCAAGGTTTCATTTGGTAACTAAATTAGTTAACATGAACTAGCAATGAACAATAATTCAACAGCATTTATTAATCTACTTTTACTTTTGGTTTTTAAATTAAACGTTGTATAGCATTAGTTAATGAACTTTGAACAAACACGAACAAACTACGTTAAAAAACAATTCAGAACTTGCTAGTACATTTCACAAATAATGACTGAAATTACATTTTCTTGTAGCTTTTTAAATTTTAATTTATTTGTAATTTTGTTATTTACTTTTGTCAATTTTATTATTATATATATATTTTTTTTTAAATATTACTATTTAGGTTTAATAAATGTTTCTAATTAATGCTAACTGCATTTCTAATCATTACAATGAAAAAAATACTTAGAAACAATTCAGAAATTGCTTGTAAACTTCACAAATAACTACAAATAACTACAAAAAATGGCTAGTAACACATTGAATTACATTTTTTTTAAAGTAGAAAGACTGAAATAGTATTTTCTTGTAGCCTTTTATATATATATTTTTTTTTAATTAATTTTGTTATTTTATTTTGTCAATTTTAAAAAAAAATTAAAATTACCGTTTAGTTTTAATTTATTTTTATTTCAGATTTAGTTCAGTTTTAGTTTTTTATTAATTTACGGCGAGTGATTTCATAGCTTAAATGTATTTTAACCATTTCTAAATTCTAAAATAAATAAACATTTCTAGTAAATTTCACAAATTATTACAAAGAAATGACAAGTAACAGTGAATTAAACATAAAACATTTAAGTAGAATAAAATCCAATAAAATTAAAATTTCGTATTCCAACAATCTTTGTTTTATTCACAAATTTGAATTTTTTTTTACAGTGTAGCATTAACAAGGATTAATAAATGCTTTAAATATATATATATATATATATATTGCTTATAGTTCATGCTAGCTAATGCATCAACGAGTGAGACCTGATTGAAAAGTGTTTCCAGAAAATATTTCAGTTTTTTCATTCTTTTCTAGTTTAATATGAGAAATTCTGACTTTGTACAAATGGGTTTTGCTAATTTCGTTGTGTCCTTTTACAGAAATCCTAAATCTTTCCAGGTTTAATTGAAAACAATAGTGATCTCAGACTTTAGACCTCACAGCGTATATTTGTGTTCCACTTAAAGATACAAAAATAAGATGACATTAACAGCGGAGGTGCCTCCGGTTATGAAAGCTGCTTTAAAAACAGACGAGTGAATCTCAGACCTCAGTGTAAACGTGTTTGATTCACTTCTTCATTCTTGTGTTGAACTACCTCCGCTTGCTGCTTATTTGTGATGTTGCGCACGGTTTGCGTTTTGAGGATTCAGTTCTGATTCGTTTTGGTTGCGCTTATAATTTGACTCTTGCTTCTTAAAGGAAAAGTTCACTCAAAAATTAGCATTTGCTGAAAATGCGCTCACCCTCAGGCCATCTGAGATGAGTTTGTGTCTTCATCAGATTTGGAGAAATCCAGCATTGCATCAGTGTCTCAGCAATGGAAGTGAATGGGTGCCGTCAGAATGAGAGTCCAAACAGCTGATAAAAACATCACAATAATCCACTCCAGTCCATCAGTTAACATCTGGAGAAGACAAAAGCTGAAACAAATCCAGCATTAAGACGTTTATAGCTAAAATACGAGTCTATAATAACACTTCCTCCAGTGAAAAAGTGGTCTGAATCAGGAGAGAAATCTGCACAGTCCAAAGGCTGGATTTTGATTAATTATTATGAATTATGGACTCGCACTTTAGATGTAAGTGACAATTAGAAGTTAAAAACATCTTAATGCTGGATTTGTTTCAGCTTCTGTCTTCTCCAGAAGTTAACTGATGGACTGGAGTGTATTACTGTGATGTTTTTATCAGCTGTTTGGACTCTCATTCTGACGGCACCCATCCACTTCCATTGGTGAGCGAGTGATGCAATGCTGCATTCCTCCAAATCTGTTCCAAAGAACAAACAAACTCATCCACATCTTGGATTTTTGAGGGACGAGGGATGCTTTCCGTCTCTTGTTTTTGTAAGGAAGGCGAATAAGTGAAAAAAATAACCCAAAGGATAAAAATAAAATAGCTTTATAAGATGTCGACGGATTTTTGCAATATATCAGATGCAAAGAGTGAAATGAGAAATTATACAACGATGCCAAAATGCTGTAACCTCCAAAGATAGATGCTATATATTCCTGTATATTTGAAAGTGCGTTCATTGGTGTAGCCAAGCTTTCGTTCGTTCTAGTTAAAGCGCTCAGATTTTTGGGTTTTTCTTTGCTACTTTTTCCATTTTAGATGGTAGTGGCACAGGTTTGGTGACGGACGCTAGAATCCAAAGAGATGTTTGCTTCTTTCGTTGGGTTGGAGACGGGAGATCTCGAGCGGACGGATATATGAGAATGACTGAGTGTTTGTATGAAGTGTGATTGTGATTTGTGGAAAATATAATCAAGAGTTTCGAAACAACCCTTTCGATTGAAGCGGCACGAAATCATCATTTCAGAACACGAATAAAAAACCAAAGATCGATACGGTCGCCCGTGTAGACTTGACATTGTGTAATTGGTTTGCTTTTTTTGTAAAGATGCATGTGTTTTGACTGCGGTTCCCTCATCACGCATCCGCATAAACCTTCAGAAAACCCCAGACAAGTCTTGTGTTGAACATGCCAATGTGAATTTACTCCTGAAAACTGATCACAAAGACTTTGAATTTTAGGGCTGTGAAATGCTTTTCTTTGCTGTTTTAATGATTCTTCTGAACTGGTCATACGTGTGCATGTGTTTATGTTTCGGTTGTTTGCTAAATCCGAACGCATTTCTCTGTGAATGTGCCAAAGAGATATCCAGCTTTATATTTCAGAGGGTCTGAATTCAAACAGCGCTCAGGAACTTTAATGGACATTTCCTTTCTGTTTGATTTATTATCACCCGTATTATTATTTAAGCCCCTCGTGTTGAGCATGTTTGATTCTGTTACGTGCCAAAAAGCGGTCAGAACGATGCACAGTGTAATAAAATATTTCTCAAAACATATTTTCCTTCGGCTCTTGGATTTCCTTCACAGAACTTACTGCACACACGGATGTGAATCATTTAGTTTTAGTGATACACTAGAAAAACATTCTCAATGAATTTAATGTCAGAGATTTAATCAGGGATGTCACTTAGGTAGACTAATATTATATTTAATACATTTAGTATAAAATGTAATACATTTATGTGTGTGTGTGTGTGTGTGTGTGTGTGTGTGTGTATGTGTATATATATGTGTGTGTATGTGTATATATATGTGTGTGTATGTGTATATATATGTGTGTGTATGTGTATATATATGTGTGTGTATGTGTATATATATGTGTGTGTATGTGTATATATATGTGTGTGTATGTGTATATATATGTGTGTGTATGTGTATATATATGTGTGTGTATGTGTATATATATGTGTGTGTATGTGTATATATATGTGTGTGTATGTGTATATATATGTGTGTGTATGTGTATATATATGTGTGTGTATGTGTATATATATGTGTGTGTATGTGTATATATATGTGTGTGTATGTGTATATATATGTGTGTGTATGTGTATATATATGTGTGTGTATGTGTATATATATGTGTGTGTATGTGTATATATATGTGTGTGTATGTGTATATATATGTGTGTGTATGTGTATATATATGTGTGTGTATGTGTATATATATGTGTGTGTATGTGTATATATATGTGTGTGTATGTGTATATATATGTGTGTGTATGTGTATATATATGTGTGTGTATGTGTATATATATGTGTGTGTATGTGTATATATATGTGTGTGTATGTGTATATATATGTGTGTGTATGTGTATATATATGTGTGTGTATGTGTATATATATGTGTGTGTATGTGTATATATATGTGTGTGTATGTGTATATATATGTGTGTGTATGTGTATATATATGTGTGTGTATGTGTATATATATGTGTGTGTATGTGTATATATATGTGTGTGTATGTGTATATATATGTGTGTGTATGTGTATATATATGTGTGTGTATGTGTATATATATGTGTGTGTATGTGTATATATATGTGTGTGTATGTGTATATATATGTGTGTGTATGTGTATATATATGTGTGTGTATGTGTATATATATGTGTGTGTATGTGTATATATATGTGTGTGTATGTGTATATATATGTGTGTGTATGTGTATATATATGTGTGTGTATGTGTATATATATGTGTGTGTATGTGTATATATATGTGTGTGTATGTGTATATATATGTGTGTGTATGTGTATATATATGTGTGTGTATGTGTATATATATGTGTGTGTATGTGTATATATATGTGTGTGTATGTGTATATATATGTGTGTGTATGTGTATATATATGTGTGTGTATGTGTATATATATGTGTGTGTATGTGTATATATATGTGTGTGTATGTGTATATATATGTGTGTGTATGTGTATATATATGTGTGTGTATGTGTATATATATGTGTGTGTATGTGTATATATATGTGTGTGTATGTGTATATATATGTGTGTGTATGTGTATATATATGTGTGTGTATGTGTATATATATGTGTGTGTATGTGTATATATATGTGTGTGTATGTGTATATATATGTGTGTGTATGTGTATATATATGTGTGTGTATGTGTATATATATGTGTGTGTATGTGTATATATATGTGTGTGTATGTGTATATATATGTGTGTGTATGTGTATATATATGTGTGTGTATGTGTATATATATGTGTGTGTATGTGTATATATATGTGTGTGTATGTGTATATATATGTGTGTGTATGTGTATATATATGTGTGTGTATGTGTATATATATGTGTGTGTATGTGTATATATATGTGTGTGTATGTGTATATATATGTGTGTGTATGTGTATATATATGTGTGTGTATGTGTATATATATGTGTGTGTATGTGTATATATATGTGTGTGTATGTGTATATATATGTGTGTGTATGTGTATATATATGTGTGTGTATGTGTATATATATGTGTGTGTATGTGTATATATATGTGTGTGTATGTGTATATATATGTGTGTGTATGTGTATATATATGTGTGTGTATGTGTATATATATGTGTGTGTATGTGTATATATATGTGTGTGTATGTGTATATATATGTGTGTGTATGTGTATATATATGTGTGTGTATGTGTATATATATGTGTGTGTATGTGTATATATATGTGTGTGTATGTGTATATATATGTGTGTGTATGTGTATATATATGTGTGTGTATGTGTATATATATGTGTGTGTATGTGTATATATATGTGTGTGTATGTGTATATATATGTGTGTGTATGTGTATATATATGTGTGTGTATGTGTATATATATGTGTGTGTATGTGTATATATATGTGTGTGTATGTGTATATATATGTGTGTGTATGTGTATATATATGTGTGTGTATGTGTATATATATGTGTGTGTATGTGTATATATATGTGTGTGTATGTGTATATATATGTGTGTGTATGTGTATATATATGTGTGTGTATGTGTATATATATGTGTGTGTATGTGTATATATATGTGTGTGTATGTGTATATATATGTGTGTGTATGTGTATATATATGTGTGTGTATGTGTATATATATGTGTGTGTATGTGTATATATATGTGTGTGTATGTGTATATATATGTGTGTGTATGTGTATATATATGTGTGTGTATGTGTATATATATGTGTGTGTATGTGTATATATATGTGTGTGTATGTGTATATATATGTGTGTGTATGTGTATATATATGTGTGTGTATGTGTATATATATGTGTGTGTATGTGTATATATATGTGTGTGTATGTGTATATATATGTGTGTGTATGTGTATATATATGTGTGTGTATGTGTATATATATGTGTGTGTATGTGTATATATATGTGTGTGTATGTGTATATATATGTGTGTGTATGTGTATATATATGTGTGTGTATGTGTATATATATGTGTGTGTATGTGTATATATATGTGTGTGTATGTGTATATATATGTGTGTGTATGTGTATATATATGTGTGTGTATGTGTATATATATGTGTGTGTATGTGTATATATATGTGTGTGTATGTGTATATATATGTGTGTGTATGTGTATATATATGTGTGTGTATGTGTATATATATGTGTGTGTATGTGTATATATATGTGTGTGTATGTGTATATATATGTGTGTGTATGTGTATATATATGTGTGTGTATGTGTATATATATGTGTGTGTATGTGTATATATATGTGTGTGTATGTGTATATATATGTGTGTGTATGTGTATATATATGTGTGTGTATGTGTATATATATGTGTGTGTATGTGTATATATATGTGTGTGTATGTGTATATATATGTGTGTGTATGTGTATATATATGTGTGTGTATGTGTATATATATGTGTGTGTATGTGTATATATATGTGTGTGTATGTGTATATATATGTGTGTGTATGTGTATATATATGTGTGTGTATGTGTATATATATGTGTGTGTATGTGTATATATATGTGTGTGTATGTGTATATATATGTGTGTGTATGTGTATATATATGTGTGTGTATGTGTATATATATGTGTGTGTATGTGTATATATATGTGTGTGTATGTGTATATATATGTGTGTGTATGTGTATATATATGTGTGTGTATGTGTATATATATGTGTGTGTATGTGTATATATATGTGTGTGTATGTGTATATATATGTGTGTGTATGTGTATATATATGTGTGTGTATGTGTATATATATGTGTGTGTATGTGTATATATATGTGTGTGTATGTGTATATATATGTGTGTGTATGTGTATATATATGTGTGTGTATGTGTATATATATGTGTGTGTATGTGTATATATATGTGTGTGTATGTGTATATATATGTGTGTGTATGTGTATATATATGTGTGTGTATGTGTATATATATGTGTGTGTATGTGTATATATATGTGTGTGTATGTGTATATATATGTGTGTGTATGTGTATATATATGTGTGTGTATGTGTATATATATGTGTGTGTATGTGTATATATATGTGTGTGTATGTGTATATATATGTGTGTGTATGTGTATATATATGTGTGTGTATGTGTATATATATGTGTGTGTATGTGTATATATATGTGTGTGTATGTGTATATATATGTGTGTGTATGTGTATATATATGTGTGTGTATGTGTATATATATGTGTGTGTATGTGTATATATATGTGTGTGTATGTGTATATATATGTGTGTGTATGTGTATATATATGTGTGTGTATGTGTATATATATGTGTGTGTATGTGTATATATATGTGTGTGTATGTGTATATATATGTGTGTGTATGTGTATATATATGTGTGTGTGTGTGTGTGTGTATATGTGTGTGTGAGTGTGTGTGTGTGTGTGTGTGTGTGTGTGTGTGCATACATATACAGTATATATATATATATAAATCAAAATTATTTATTCAATAACTATTATTATTTAAACTAAAACTATTATAATAAAACAATTATTAATTAAAATGAACTCATATTATTTACAACCTTCTTGATTTATATATTACAAAATTATTTATTTAATAACTTAAATATTTCTTAACGATTTTAATAATTTAAATAACTTGAATTATTTACTTTACAAATATGATTTATTTATGTATTCCAAATGTATTTATTTAATGACTAAATTATTAATTATTTCCATAACTAAAATATTAACTTAATTTACAAATGTGTGATTTTTGTAAATATGAAATGTTTTCATTTATTTAATAATTAAATTGTTTATTAATTATTTTAATAAATATTAATGTATATATTATTTATTTCACGCATTATTATTATTTTAAATTAATTATATATATATATATATATATAAAGTCGGTCATGACTCTCCGCGCCGCTCGGTGGCGGCAAAGCCTGTGGTCTGCGTGATGACGTCATGCGGCGGAAGCGGAAACGAGCCTTCTCTTCTCCGCCAGTGTTCGCAGCGCAGCGGCACATGTGCGAGCGAGATCATAATAATTGATCAAAATGCGCATCGAGAAGTGTTATTTCTGCTCGGCTCCGGTGTATCCGGGACACGGAATGATGTTTGTGCGCAACGACTGTAAGGTAAAGACTCTGCTTTGCGTGCTGAGTGAAATAGAGCTGTTTTTGAGTGAGTCCCGTGTTCGCGTGCGTCCTTTCTACTGAGAATAGCAACCTGGGGATTCAAACATGTAAAAAAATTAATTACTACATTATTTATTCCAATTGATTATAGAGGGGAAAAAAGAAAAGGAAAAATATATATCTATCTCAAAGTGTGTATATAAAATATATAATTTAATAAAAACCATGTTACATGTAAAAAAACAACATAAAATCAATCAATATAAAATCTAAATATAATGGTATTACCATGCTATATTCCTAAAGTAGTTTGGTAAAATCATCTTAGGTGCGAAATATGTGTTATGTATCATCATATGTCCAAAAAAATAAAACATGTTAGTAGTATTATGGTAGTTTTGTCATATATTTTGTTTGTGTGGGCATATATCAGTGTGAGTCCTGACGTGTGTGTGTGTGTTTGGAAGGTTTTCAGGTTCTGTCGGTCCAAATGCCACAAAAACTTCAAGAAGAAGCGAAACCCAAGAAAGACCAGATGGACTAAAGCGTTCAGGAAGTCAGCAGGCAAAGAGCTGACGCTGGTGAGAGACGCGAGACACACACACACACACACTGATTCAGCTGTTCATTCATCAAATAAAATACTACTTGTGTTCGTCAGGATAACGCACTGGAGTTTGAGAAGCGAAGAAATATTCCTGTCAACCATAACTAAAATATTAACTTAATTTACAAATGTGTGATTTTTGTAAATATGAAATGTTTTCATTTATTTAATAATTAAATTGTTTATTAATTATTTTAATAAATATTAATGTATATATTATTTATTTCACGCATTATTATTATTTTAAATTAATTATATATATATATATATATATAAAGTCGGTCATGACTCTCCGCGCCGCTCGGTGGCGGCAAAGCCTGTGGTCTGCGTGATGACGTCATGCGGCGGAAGCGGAAACGAGCCTTCTCTTCTCCGCCAGTGTTCGCAGCGCAGCGGCACATGTGCGAGCGAGATCATAATAATTGATCAAAATGCGCATCGAGAAGTGTTATTTCTGCTCGGCTCCGGTGTATCCGGGACACGGAATGATGTTTGTGCGCAACGACTGTAAGGTAAAGACTCTGCTTTGCGTGCTGAGTGAAATAGAGCTGTTTTTGAGTGAGTCCCGTGTTCGCGTGCGTCCTTTCTACTGAGAATAGCAACCTGGGGATTCAAACATGTAAAAAAATTAATTACTACATTATTTATTCCAATTGATTATAGAGGGGAAAAAAGAAAAGGAAAAATATATATCTATCTCAAAGTGTGTATATAAAATATATAATTTAATAAAAACCATGTTACATGTAAAAAAACAACATAAAATCAATCAATATAAAATCTAAATAAATGTAAATATAATGGTATTACCATGCTATATTCCTAAAGTAGTTTGGTAAAATCATCTTAGGTGCGAAATATGTGTTATGTATCATATGTCCAAAAAAATAAAACATGTTAGTAGTATTATGGTAGTTTTGTCATATATTTTGTTTGTGTGGGCATATATCAGTGTGAGTCCTGACGTGTGTGTGTGTGTTTGGAAGGTTTTCAGGTTCTGTCGGTCCAAATGCCACAAAAACTTCAAGAAGAAGCGAAACCCAAGAAAGACCAGATGGACTAAAGCGTTCAGGAAGTCAGCAGGCAAAGAGCTGACGCTGGTGAGAGACGCGAGACACACACACACACACACTGATTCAGCTGTTCATTCATCAAATAAAATACTACTTGTGTTCGTCAGGATAACGCACTGGAGTTTGAGAAGCGAAGAAATATTCCTGTCAAATACAACAGAGAGCTCTGGAGCAAGACCAGTGAGTGCACTCACCCTCACACACACACACTCTCACACACA
>NW_015506074.1:319019-322351 GCF_001515645.1 Sinocyclocheilus grahami
TAACACACACACACACTCCCTCTCTCACACACACACACACTCACTCACTCTCTCCCTCACACACACACTCACTCACTCTCTCCCTCACACACACACATCACTCTCTCACTCACACACTCATTCGCACACACTCACTCACACACTCACTCACACACTCATTCACACACACACTCTCTCACACACTCTCTCTCACACACTCTCTCACACACACTCTCTCTCACTCACTCACACACTCTTTCACTCACTCACACACTCTCACTCACTCACACACACTCTCACTCACTCACACACTCTCTCTCTCTAACACACACACACACTCACTCTCTCACACACACACACACTCACTCACTCTCTCCCTCACTCACTCACTCACACACACACACGCTCTCTCACACACACACACGCTCTCTCACACTCACACACGCTCTCTCTCACTCACACACGCTCTCTCTCTCAAAGACTTATTTAATTGATTGTACTTTCTCCTCGTTACCTCACCGTGACTCAACGGGTCAAAGTTCAGCCGGCTGTTTCATGCATGTTATTTTAGCATCATTCAGATACTGTTATAGTTCTTATTAATAGTCTGAGTTTGTTTTTTTAAGGTTTTCTGTTTTCCTTTTAATTCTAGTTAAAGGTTTTGTAATTTTTTTAAAACCTAGTTTAAACCTTCGTTTTTTTTAATACATTTTTTCGTTTTTATTTGTATATTTTATATTTGTCTTCATTTTAAATTTTTAGTAGTTTTTGGTAATTTATTAGTTTTTTTTAAAATATACATACATGTACTAATATATGTGTATATATATATAACCATAACCGTAAAAGTAAATGCAAGAGAGATGTTGCCTTGGCAAATAGTTGAATTAAAAGAACTTTTTTGAATTAAGATAAGTACTTAAAACATTTTTTTACAAACTTAAAATATTAAATGCTAAATTAGTTTTTTAAAATAATTATCTTTGTCAAATTTTCCATTTGTATTTTAGCTTAAGATTTTTAGTATTTATTTTTGTCTTTTGTTATTAATTCATTGTTTGTTTGTTTTTCATGTCCATATAATTTGTATTGTTTTCATTTTTATTTGTAGTTTATTTTAGTGCATTAAACTGAATGAAAATAAGAAATGTTGCCTTGGTTAATAGCTGAAATAGATTTTGTTTTTTTTGTATATTTTTGTCGTTTTTTTTTTTATTAGTTTTTAATTAGTTGAGGTTTTTGTCGTTAGTTTTTATTTCAGTTTGTTTATTTTGCTACATCAAATAAAACAAACCTAGATTCTAAATATTTTTAAAAACCCTAATCTATGTATTTTGTTTCCATTTTAATTCTACTAAAAGTTCTTGTTGTTGTCTTTAGTTACAGTGCCCATCATTTACATGAACATTTGCATATTTCCTCAGGCTGAAGAGTGGCAAAGCGCTGGAGAAGGCGGCAGCTATCAGTGAAGTCAAGAAGAACATTCACCTCATCAGAGCTCCACACGCAGGTAAACCCCGCTGCTCCGACGTAACCTCACCCAAACCCGTCCCAGAATTCCCTGTTCTCACGTCTGACGTCTCTCTTCAGGTCAAGCCAAACAGCTGGAGGACAAGATGGTCCAGAAGCTGGCAGAAGACGTGGAGATGGACGAGTGACGCGAAGAAACCGCTGCTCATTTGGACTTTCACAATGTTTCTGCTTTAACATGTTGAGAATTAAAGATGTGGCCGCTCCTGATCTGCATAAACATGAATATCGATCAGAATCCAGCAGGTTCTCCAGGATTAATCCACTTTAAAACTTCCTTCCTGTCGCTCTAGCGGCTGAATATTAAGTGTTGTGATAACTATCCATCCACCTCAGTATGTACATGACCTTTATGGACTTTGAGCAAAATACAATCCTAATAAAAAAAGTTTCTGATCATTTTGAAAATGTGATATTTTTCATGTTTCTAAAGGCCTAGCTGCCACATATGCAGATTTGCATTGAAATGTGAAAAATATCCGTAATAAAACATTAAATATCAAATAAAAACTTTAACCAAAAAATTAAATATAGTGCTTGTTTATATTTTATTAAATGCATTGTGTTTTTAAATGTTTTTAAACACTCACTCACACACACACACACACTCTCACACACACACACACACACACACACTCTCACACGCACACTCACGCACACACACGCACACACACACACACACACTATTAAATTGCATTCATTACTTAAAATTAAAATATATAAGGTACCAAATTAGATTGATTTTTTGTTGTTGTAAATTTAGCATTTTGTTGACAAGATAAAACGTATACAAATAATTTTTTTTTTTTTTAATATGCATTTATACACAATTTTAGTAACAGTCCAAAACAAATGCAACCATAATTCACAAAATAACTAAAATACAAATAAGACAATCACACGTTATAAAATGGTTCTTATTTAATGGTTCCAGTTAATGAATGCATAATGTCAGTATGTAGAAATGAAATTGAGTTGTATATTCTGACACCTGAGGGGAAGCAAAACTCTGAAAACCAAAACCTGATTTTAGACTAAAACGGAAATTAAAACGAAACATGTGACACTTAAGAACATCTTAAAACAGTTTTGTTTTTTTGCCATAATTTACAGACGGCTTTGTCAGTGAACTCAGAAAGTAATGTAAACACTGCACTAGAAAACACATATCGCACCGCTGCGTATTCAATACTGTGAGATCCTCAGAAAAAAGAAATTGATATGAACCGTTATGGATGGCTGCGTTATTCGTGTGTATAAAAAATGTTTTCATTGTAAGGCACTATACAGTATACAGTACAGTCAAACCAAAAATATCACAGTTTAGAAAATGCTAATAAAATATGAGAAGCACTCAGAGTTAAACCGTGTCAGAACAAACTCATCTTGATAATGTCTGATAACTTTGATAGAAAGCTATGGAATGAATTCGGTTGAATAGCTGTCAGCTGTTAAATTCAGGCACACGATTAGATAAAACCAACTTAGCTCAACTAAACTCACTAGTATAATGATATCAGGTGTCTGAATAATGTTTGGTTTGACCGTACATATAAAATATTTCTGAATCCTTCAGTTCAGTGTACCTTGATTCCTTTACAAACACACTCTCTCTCTCTCTCTCTCACTCTCTCACACACACACACACTCACACACTCTCTCACACACACACACACACACACTCTCACACACACTCACTCGCACACACACACACACACACACACACACACACGCACACACACACACACACACACTCTCTCTCACACACACACACTCTCTCTCTCTCTCTCTCTCACACACAAACACACACACACACACACACA
>NW_015506074.1:325282-329438 GCF_001515645.1 Sinocyclocheilus grahami
CACACACACACACACACACTCTCTCTCTCTCACACACACACACACAGTCTGGTCAGCTATCCTTGTGGGGACTCTCCATAGGTGTAATGGTTTTTATACTGTACAGACCGTATATTCTATTGCCCTACACCAACCCTACCCCTAAACCTACCCCTCACAGGAGACTTTCTGCATTTTTAGATTTTCAAAAAACTTAATTCTGTATGATTTATAAACTTTGGTACCCGTGGAGACCACAATTTAGGTCCCCACCGTGACACGAGCCCCCTGCAGCTGTGCCGGTGTCACGGGGTGATCGTGTGCTTCTTCACGAGCTCCTGGCTGGGTCTCCAGACTCTGTAGAGCTCCTGCAGCATCCGCACATCTTCGGAGGCGTCGTGAGCGCCGTACGACTCCTGCAGAAAGCGCTGGACCAGGAACTGCTGCGAGTATCTGGGCAGCTGGAACATCTCCCTGCTCAGCGACAGCGTGTCCACGCATCCGGACACCACACCCTCAAACTCCTCCTGCAGGTCAAACTGGGCCAGCACGCGGGTCAGGATGGGCCAGTCGAAGCGCCTGCTGTTGTGTCCCACCAGAAAGGGCCTGCGGAAGGTCTTGAGGAAGCAGATGAAGTCGCTCAGAGCCCGTCTGTGAGGGACGGTGGGCACGGGACGGTGTCTGAAGAGCAGATGGGGGCCGTCTACAGTCAGACTGGTGACCCGAGACGCCCCGTCTGTCATCGAGCAGCGCGGCAGCAGATACACGTTAAACACCCGGTCCCCGCTGACGGCCGACAGCTGCACGATATCACACGCAGACGTGTCTGAGCGGACACAAGAACACATCTACTGTAGTTACTGTGCATGAGGTTTATACTTAAGAGTTGGGGTTTTTTTGTGACCATATTTTTAAATATATATACAATATTTTACTGTAGAATTACGTGCATTGTGTTTTTAAAAATATATATATATTTTTTACTTATAGTATCCACTATCCATTGAATTTTTTAATGCAAAATTTAATTAAAAAATATTTTGCATATTAAAATACAGTTAACAATGTAAATTCTTTAATGTAGAATTTTGGTGACTTTTTTTTTTTTTACAACTTTCACTGTAGAATTACATGCATTTTTTAAATAACGTTTCTCACTTATGGTTAAAATAAATGATTTAAACTCATTTCACAGTCAGAGTATTTCTTATTCCTTCTGAAAGAGGCTGTTTGATTTAGTTTACCCATAAATGTTAACGAACGCATTAACTATCAAACATCAAATCCGTATGACTCCAGGCGTAGTTAAGCATAGCTCTCCACTCGTTCGTGATTAGTTAACACCTTTAATAATCATTCGTTTATGATGAAGGAAGTATTCATTTAGGCATTAGTACATGATTATTGTAAAGGGTTACCTGTAAGTGAAAAGTATTATTTTTTAGAAACACACTGCATGCAATTCTACAGTAAATTATTGTTCAAACGTGTTTTTGAATAAAAAACGAATCAAAAAACGATATTATAAAAATATAAAAAAACACAATTAATGTAATTTTACACTAAAATATTGAAATATATATTATCAGTCGATTATTGACTATTGTAGTGACCTAGTAACATACTAATAATGGTAAATTTGCAATGTTTGCTATGGCTAGGTACATGCCAAGACATGCCATGGTTTGCTTGCTAGCAGTAGGCTATGATTCAACGTTGCAAACTCGTTTGGTGGGCTCTGTGTGAGATTTGAAATTCCACTTTAACCCAATGTTATCTGAGCTGATATTATTACTATATGCAATATTTGTAAGTTAATTGTGCAAAGCTATAGTCTACAGCTGGTTGATAAAGCATGTACTAAGGATAGTCATGATCCTGTCTGTGTATGAGAGTGCGAGCGCCTGTGTGGGGCAGGCCCTTTGGGTCTAGAGGTAATAGGCCGAACTATCAGCCAAATGCTGTTTAAAATGAATTTAATGCTACTTTTCAGTCATGCCAGCAGCTGCTTGTGGTCCTAAAACAGCTTTAAGTGGCAATATTCTGGTCTGCTCAACGTAATTGCATAGACCAGTGAAACTGCTCCCTAACTTGTAGTCTGACCTTCATTCATGAACTCCAAGCATGACATTAATACAGCGGAAGTCCTAGATAGTCTGAGCTTGTGGTTTGAGAGAAATAATATGAATCTCAATCTGTGCCTGTGCATTCATTTTCTCCACAGAAGAAACTAGAGAGGTACACGCAACTTACTTTTCAGCAGCCCTCAAAAGGAAGTCATCCACTGAAGGTTCTTTGGCCCCACCCTCCAAACAAACCAAGCTGTGGGAGACTCGAAGAGTGTCCCAGGCAAGTGTGGATAAAGTAGTCCTCCAATTCGTTGCCCAAGGCTTGCACCCAACACACATTGTTCAGCAACAGGGCTTCATTGTTCTTGTGCAACATCTTCAGCCAAATACAAATGTCATGACACGCAATACTGTTGTAAACAAAGTCACAAAGGCCTCTATTGAAATGAAAAGAAAACTGAAAGCTGCCCTTAGTGAAACTGAGTTCATAGCAACAACAACAGACTGCTAGACGGCACACCATCGCGGTTTCATTGGTGTCACTGCGCACTGGTTTAACCCCCAGACCATGCAGCGATCCTGTGCTGCCCTGGCATGCAAGCAACTTAAAGGGTCCCATACCTTTTCTGCCCTGGCTGGTGCCCTAAATGATATTTACACAGAATTAATTATCAGAGAGAAGATCGTTCGCACTACAACTGACAACGGATCAAACTTCCTGAAAGCCTTCAGAGTTTATGGACAGACTGACGAGAACAACAATCCTGAACCTGTAGGAGAGGGTGATGGAGAAAAGGATGATGGTGGCCAAAATGATGATTACGATGAAGAAGAAAGCGTTGAGGGTGTTGAATTTGTTGATGCCGGAGCCCTGTTGGACGAAGATGACTACTTGGAATACCAGCTACCCAAGCACCATCGCTGCGCCTGCCACCTCCTCAATTTAGTGTCCACAGTTGATGCTTCAAAAGCAGAGATCAACCCATTGTACAAGCGCCTGTCAAGGTCCACATTTGCCAAATGCTCTAGCCTGTGGAACAAAAGTTCAAGATCAACCACCGCATCTGAAGTAATTGAAGACCACTGCAAACTCCAACTCGTAAGGGTTGTTGCTACAAGGTGGAATTCACTCTTCTCAGCCGTAGAAAGAATAGTGAGAATAACAAGAGAACAAGGCGAAGGAGCCCTTGCAGCTGTCTGCAGTGAACTAGATACACCTAAGTAAGTGCTTGTTTTTCTGCCTTTCAGTTAATGAAGTGATTAACAATAGATTAAGTTATAGTTTTATACTTTGAATAATGTAGAACACATGTATGCACTATGCCAATATACAGTTCCCATATTTACTATGGATGTGATTTGTAGCAACACAGCTGCATTTCTAAAAGTCTCAGATGGCAATTTTTTTCCTTTTTAATTATCAGTTCCTCCAGTTGAAGGTGCTACATCAAGTAGGCTAAATGTTCCATGTTGTGTTTTTCTTTTCTTCTTTGTGCAGGTTTACTCCAGTGGAACTTGCATTTCTTGCAGAATATGCGAAGACAATGAGCCCAGTTGCAAAGGCACTGGATGTTCTTCAGGGAGAAACCAGTGTGCAGATGGGATGGTTAGTCCCCACCATAACTCTACTAAGGACCAAGCTCCAGCGCCTTCACGTCGCCTCCAAGTTCTGTGAACCTTTGATTGCTGCACTTCTTTCAAGCCTTGAAAAACGCTTTGGCGAGATGCTTGCAGATCCAGAGCTGATAGCCGCAGCCATTCTAGTTCCCAAATTTAAGACCTGCTGGACAAGTGACGAAAATATCCTCAAACTTGGTAAGTCTCTCACTTCTCAACTTCCCCTTAATACGTGTAATTTCTATGGAGACAGTGAAATGAGTTTGAAATGACATTTAATGACACAAACACACACACACACTATCCAATACACAATTACAATACTGTCATATGGTCTAAATCGTCCTGATTTTTGTTTTTTATTCCACAGGCCACTTGGATTGTCAGGCCGAGAATCACATCAGTGAGGGCTCCCAATCATCTGACGAAGAGGACTTCTTTTCCTCCTTGAAGAAGACCGGCCCTCTTGAAACGACCCAGCAGTTGGATGC
>NW_015506074.1:329681-330442 GCF_001515645.1 Sinocyclocheilus grahami
CTACAGTCGGTAGTTCGGCAGAGAGACGTTTGAATAAATTAGCGTTTGCGATTGACAACGCATCTTCTAGTTAAATGTGACATTGTTGCCATTAGCTATAGAATTGAGCATAGTACATACCGGGAAGGTATCAGGATTATGAGTTATTTTTAATTTTTATTTGTTGATTAATCACTTGGATTAATCATTCATTTTGACAGCACTAATGTTTATTGTATATAGACAACCATACAAGGGTAATTGTTACTAAGCCTGCCCTGGGTACACCAATTTTCTTGTCCGTTGCCCTCACAGATTCCTGCAGCTAAGCTTGGATGTACATTTACATTCCAATAAAGGTTATTGATGACATGCCTCTGGAGTTTGACTTTTTGCACCATTACAATACTTATAGGCAGCTAGTCATCATATCTTCCGCTCCATGAAACACGTTAATGCTCAGTAGTACACATATATGGTCCTTTAATGTATTTGCATTGTACTAAAATGTGTTCATTTTCAATGGGCATATATGCGGCTGAAACAGGTCGCCTAGTGCATCCCAAATTTTTCAACATTAACATTTTAATATAACATTATAGTCATTATGGCCTTTAGAAAAATGTTTTTTTGAGGAGGTGGGGTAGTGCACAATAGGCCCCTGTGGCGTGGCCTAAGCTTTTGTCCTTAATGGCATTTTTTTCCTTACATTACTTTTACACTTTAAGTAGTTTTGAAACCAGTACTTTTACTTGAGTAAAAAGCTTGAGTTGATACTTCAA
>NW_015506074.1:332824-333651 GCF_001515645.1 Sinocyclocheilus grahami
ACACACTAAGGTCGGTAGAGTTTTTTGATTTGCGCCAATTCCTCTGTGCATCCCTGAGTTTAGAGCGATGGTCACGGAGAACATCGGACAGCCAGGGGGCAGTGCGTGCTGGTCTGGATGAAAGTGGGCAAAAGTTGTCTAAGCAAGATGTTAGAGTGGGGGAAAATGTTTTCGATTTGAATCCCATTTCCTGCATGTACATACATTTAGGGACTATGGTGATACAAAATCAAGGAAATAATTAAGTTGATTAATGATCAATTCTGCCAAAAAGAATAGTAGGCTACTAAACTATGTATAAGAAAAAGATGTCTTACTTTCTTTATTGTTTAATAGGGGCCGGTCGCCAAGACTTAAGAGAATCATTTTATAAAGTTAAAAATGTTCACCATTAATTTTTTGAATAATGTTTAAATAATGTGAGACTCAATTTCCACTGTTAAACAAACTTTTATTTCAAACTAATCGCTGTACCTGAAAATATAAAATAAATCACTTGTTGCACAGGACAGAATGTTCTACATCAGTGGTTCCCAGACTTTTCCCCCTGAGGCATTTCTGCGTACCCCCTCTCTTCCACTTAGACTGCACCTTTTCTATTAAAGGACTATATTTGCCCCCTATATTGACTTTCCAATGCATTTTTTATCTTTATAAACAGAATATTAATGTTAAAAAAATGTTCAATAGAAAAGTGATTATTTTAAATACTAAAAGCCAGTAGCTGGCGGTAAGTCACTGTCTTAATGCGTGAGTCAGAGTCATTTGTTCATTCAGTTACTAAGCAAGTGGCTGTATTTATAAATGAATCATTGAATCAATTACTT
>NW_015506074.1:335162-342345 GCF_001515645.1 Sinocyclocheilus grahami
TTATACTTGCCTGAAGTCAGCTGGCCACGCCTTACTATTTAGCAATATGTATACTATTTATACTAACGCGACTTGAGCACGTATTTACCCTGATAAAACACAGTAAGTGAAACAATGTTTCCTAGCAATGACAACCGTGCTGAAATCTAATGAGAAAACAAGACAAAACACACTTCACACTGCTGTCCTCTTCTGCTTCTTCTCTAAACTAAACTGATCTTTTAACCACTGTGAAAAATAAACACAGTGTTACATAAGTACTCAAATGTATTATTATTATTATCATGGTAAATTTGTGGTTACTGCAGTTTTACTACAGATACTGTGGTAAACTGTGGTTGCTGTAATAAAACCATGGTTGATTTTTGTAAAAGGCTGCCAGGCTGTTGTACCTCTAAAGCTGAAACTTTAGCATATATTTTCTTCTGACAGATTTATTAACAGCATTTACAGAACATAACACAATCCATTTGAACTTTTAACAAGCAGTTTAAATAAATTTACTTGCACAAACTAGCCAATTTAAAATAAATAATACATGTTCACAAAAGTTTGGGGTCAGTAATATTTTGTAATATTTTTTTAAGTCTCATGCTCACCAAGGCTGCACTTATTTGAAAACAAAAACAACAACAGTAAAAGCAGCAATATTGTGAAATATAACAATTAAAAATTTTCAGCATCTGCGTGTGTTTCGACGAGCAGGAGAATCTATCCAACACAATTATTCACTAATATAGTCTATTTTTCCACTTATTTTATGCACCGAATTTCTTGATAAATAAATCAAATTAATGGTTAAAAAAATTAACTTTAGAATCAATATTTTTATGTGAGGATCGATCCTTTCGATACAAAATCAGTATCGAAAGTATCGATACTTAAAGTGGTCATCTGATGCGATTTCAATTGTTCCTTTCTCTTTGGAGTGTTTGCCGCAAGCCCTCCAGATGCTCCTTCGTCGAATCCGCCGGCCGCACCGTTCTGAAGCCCGCCCGCCGCCGCTCACTCAAGAAAGCGACTAGACTAGACACGACTAGAAATCAGTGGTTAAGTTGTATTTACAACACTGTTCCAGAACACTTCAACCCAAATATTCAGATGTGTGCAGCACATTTTATGGAGGACTGTTTCCTGATCCTGGGAGAGTAGACTACAATGCCGGCTGTTCTGACTCACAGACTGTAAGTACGTTTTTTATATCTAAAGGATTTGCCACTCACGATTCAAACGTGAGTTTTGAGCAGTGTAGAGTAGCGCTTGTTGTTTGTCATTTCTCCGATCACAAATGCAGACATGGTTTTATGTTTACGCGGCACGATGCAATGCAACGCGTAAAAAGACAGTATAAGTCATTATAATCCGTAATTATGTCCCCACTGGATGCAACGAATGCCTCGTTTATAATGGGTTTTAATGTTTTTGTCTTGTCGCTCCGGCCGGACACGGCATCAACACAGTATGGTGAGGGGCGTAACATTTCCGTCACACGCTTGAGGTATTCGGCCAATCACAACGCACTGGATAGCTGGCCAATCACAGCACACCTCGCTTTTCAGAACGATGAGCTTTGTAAAAATCGAGCGTTTCAGAAAGGCGGAGGATAGAGGAGAAACAATAATGTACAGTATGTGGAAAATAATGTGTTTTTTGAACCTTAAACCGCATAAACACATTTCATTACACCAAATACACAAAATAATGTTCTTGTTAGCAACATCATATGACCCCTTTAAGGATCGATCCGCCCATCCCGTTCTCTCTCTCTTGACAGATTAAGGAAAACATTAGCAGGTTTATTTTCTCTTCTTTTTTAATAAGACAATGATTATGTTATTTTTTTTTTTTTTTTTACATCCTTACATTTACACATAAAAGAAATATTACACAAATTGCACCGTTTACAACTGCGCTCACAAGAGCACAAACACAAACTCCGAAAGCACAAATCTGTTTGTAGAGACTGTCAGTCCATCAAAACACACAGAGCAGGATCATTCAACGGGACATAATCGTCATATGCAAGATATTACATCCCTTGTTTTTAGAAACACAACAGTCTTATGCCAAAAAACATCCTCTGCACAACTTTAATCGACGCAGGATCACGAGTCTTTGCTTTCTGAAGAGCCTGCTTAAAGCTCATTAACATCACGGTCAGTTTGTTTTGTTTTTGAAGAGAATTAAGGTAATGTTAACATGTTTATTGCTAGCTACCTAAATCCGGTTTAACAAGCTAAACAACTGACAGCAACTCATCCGATTATTGAAGCCCATTTACGCCATGTAAGAAGTCTTAATTATTACATAGTTAGACATAATTATGACTTTAAAAGTCAAAATGATCATAAACCAAGTCGATATTACGACATAAAAAGGCATAGTTATGAGATAAGTTGAATTTATTACATTAAAAGTCCAAATTTACATACTAAGTCAATTATGAGATTTAAAAAAATTTGTAAATCCTTTTTTGCCTTTATATCTCAATTCTGACTTGTTATAATTCCAATTTAGTATGTCAATGTCAGCTTTCGACTTATTATCAATTTCAACTTTTAAAGCCACAAGTTCAACTTTTATCTCATAATTATGACTTAGTACAGTATGTCATAACTTCATTTTCAAAGTCCTAATTTTGAACTTTTTGAACGTTTAAAATCATGATTATGACTTGGTACGTCATAATTGCGACTCAATTTCGGCTTTTATTTTATAATTATGACTTAGTACAGCATGTCATAATTCAACTTTTTTGTGAATTTCAACGTTTAAAGTCATATTTACAACTTAGTATGTCATAATTATGACAAGCAAATTTCAACTTTTCAATTTGACTGAAAATTTGAAAATTTTTTTTGGCCTCCATAACCCAATGAGTTATGAAGCCACAGTAAAACGGTGCAGTGACATTTACTCTTGCATCCAAATCCAATCCAGTCATCCCAATAGCAATCCAGTAGGAATGGATAACACACCTTTTTCACACAAAACTCTTGACATTTGTGACCGCACCTTAATACATGTTAAATATGTTAGGGACTGCATTCGGGGTTTGCGCTTTGAGTATGTTTCCGGCTTCAGACGTGGTCTTAAATACAGTAGCTGTAAAAGAGAAACTTTGACAATAGTGTGGCATGCTACAGTGATTACATTCACTTATGCAGGACGCAACAAACAACAGTTTCCTTCTTACCGCCTGTTTTTGAGCATTTTGAGTGACTTAAAGTTCAGGACAGTACCCAAGCATACTTATCAGAACATAAAACATAGCTTAATGTCTCTTGTGATATTGCACCATGGTGATGGTTTCTTGCAATAGGCTATGACTGATATGACATAGATATCTGTAACAGCACATCGAAAAGAGTAAACAGCTTCTGGAGACACATTCCCTGCACATATACAGCAATGTGGAGTCCATAAATGTACTATATAGTTAAGCTTTGAGCTTTTTGCCGTTACGTGTCCTTGTTTTTCTATGAACTTTACTGCTGTGAATTTGCATGTTAATCTACTAATGACAGTTTAAAGGGTAAAAATGCACAGCAGAGGATGTTCGTGATAAATTAGCCCTAAATTAAATTTTTTAAACAGAAAGGATGTTATGGCCAACTAAGCATGTGACTCCAGATGGCACAATGGAACACCAAACATATTCATATACTTGAAATTCACAATAAAATATCAGCATGTGTAACACACAATATACTTTAAAAAAGCAATTTACCAAAAAAACTAAATATATTTTCAAGTCCTGATTCGGTTGCACATAACACTGATGAGAAAAAAAAGGATGGCGAGTAAAATTACATCAAATAATCATGAGACAAACAAACACGTCTAACTTTTCATCCCTTATCATCCTTTTGCTTTTTCATCTGAATGAAAAACGTGTTCTTGGAACCAAAAAACGTGGGTTAAAGCTCATGCCCGGGTCAGATTTCACTCCACAATCAAACCGATTTTGCATAAAGAAAACCAAGATTGTTTGCATTATGCAAAAATGGGATGAAAAACCCTAAATCATGTGCGTTTTTGTCAGATCCATAAGAAACAACATACAGACACCAGATTCACACGCTCTGGTTTTCAATCTGCGACACAAAAAGACGTTATTTTCACATGGTTCAACCAGCAGCACAGGTATTTCAGCTATTTACACGATTCGTTCGACCCTTGTCCATAATATAATATTATTTTACATATTTAGCACTTTATCAAAGGTTTTAATCATAGAGTGAAAACAATATGGTAGCAATACGGCATGCAGTCAGTTGAAGTCTCTTGACTTCTCATTGGCTCAGTTCTGTAAACATGAAAATGGACATTGCGCGTTGATTAAAAATCGCTCTTTCCCTGTTCAGCTATACTTGTTGTGAAAACAGACCGGTCCAGCAGGTCCGTTACAGTCAGTAGGTCGTTCACCAGCATCATGTTTAGCACCTTCCTTACATTTTGTTCACTGGAAGGGCGAGATTTCCAATTGAAGGCTGATTTCCAAGTGTTTTCTCTTTCACTTCAAATGTTATCCGGACGTCCATTGGTGTTTCTGCTTTACCGGCTCCGGCTAATGTTGGACGCCATCGTCGTCACACCATAAATTCATTACTCCCATACAGCACCAAAGGCTGAGAAGAACTGAAGTCATGCTCTCTTCTCCGGCCGCCGCTGCCGCCTTCTCCTGGCTCGCGGGGCTTTGGCGGGCAGCTTCGGTTCCCTCTGGGCCGGGGATGGGTTTTCTCGGAGCTGGAGGCACATCGGGTGGTCAGGGAAGCCTGTTCGGAGCCCTCCTGGTCAGGGAGAATGTGCAAGTCCCCGGGAGAGGCGGCCGAAAATAGCGGCCCGGAAGAGGACGAGCGAAAGCGGTAGTGAGGCGTGGACGACACGGAGTCCACCGAGTCCAGAGATTCAGGCTGACGGCGTAAACCGCGTCTGCTTTTGGACTCGGACTTCCTCCAGCGTGTCGCCGACGACGCGCCAGGGCTTTTTTCTGCAAAGGAGACATTTGACACTTCAAATCATGTGCAATGTTGTTCCAAACCCGTGAGACTTTTGGAAACACAAATGTGACTCTGGACCACAAAACCAGTCATAAGAGTAAATTTTTTAAAATGCATTTATTTGCATTTATTTATGCATGAAAGCTGAATAAATGAGCTTTCCATTGATGTATGGTTTGTTAGGATAGGACAATATTTGAAAATCTGGAATCTGAGGGTGCAAAAAAATCTAAATATTGAGAAAATCATCTTTAAAGTTGTTCAAATGAAGTTCTTAGCAATGCATATTACTAATCAAACATTAAGTTTTGATATATTTATGGTAGGACATTTACAAAATATCTTCATGGAACATGATCTTTACTTAATATCCTAATGATCTTTGGCATAAAAGAAAAATCTATAATTTTGACTCATACACTGTATTGTTGGCTATTGCTACAAATATCCCCCAGCGACTTAACACTGCTTTTGTGCTGCAGGGTCACAAATAAAGATATTTTTAATGAAACCTGAGAGGCTTCTGTCCCTCCATTGAAAGTCCAGGTAACCAAAACTCAGAGGATCCAAAAAGTTCATAAAGGCATCGTTTAAATGAATGCATATGGATCGAGCGGTTTAATGCAAATCTTGTGAAGGGATACAATCACTTTCAGTCAGGGGTGGACGGTTCAACTTACGGTTCGGTTCTTATCACGATAAGGTTCGGTATGTGCTATGTTTAGGGGAAAACTATACTGTCAAATTAAAATTAAGAAAATAATAATAATCTACCTAACTACAAGCAACAGCACAAATAAATACAATGGAGTAAAGATACAAATAAACAAACAGTGATTTTCAGTTTTTTTTAGGTAGGTCTAACATTAGTTTTCAGGTACAGAAATTGAATTAAGTAATAAAATGTAAAACAGCATTGCATATTCGACTGTATAAATGAAAGATTAATCTTTATTAAAGTTACAAAAGCTATTCAATCAAGAGCAGTGAGTGATTTCTTTGTTGTTGTTGTTTGATTAATATTAAGAAAGTGCTGTCACTTTAAGACACTAAGTACATTCAGCCAGCTATGTCTGCTATAGGATACTTACCAAGACGGGCATTTTGACATAATTCTTGTGTGAATTTGTCCATTTAAACACAATACTTCAGAGAGAGCTTAATATCTGCGTGCTTCGGATGAGCGCACGCACAAATCTTCTCACTCGCGTCCTCTGGCTCTTAAATGTTTAAACTGGTAAAGCTTACATGAGTTTAGTGTCAACACATATCAACGTGTGCTGTTCAGGTCTCACCTGTGCGCGCGTGCTATGAAATAAATGCTCATATTCCAGCATACGGCATTCGCATTGAACAAGAGTGAATGGTTTGTCCACGTTTTTCTCCATCGCTGTTGTTGTAATGTACTGGGAAGCCAGAATGTGCATCCATCAACAGAAACATACATTAGCCGAAACCCGGTTTGTTTTGTGTTATTTATAGCAAACCATATTACAGATGTGTCCTAGCGCGTGCCGAACCGTGTGTGGAGAACCGTACGGTTCGATTACTTTCAGTAGACAAAAACTCCATAAAACAGTTTTGAAAGTTGTGAAAATTACATGATGTAGGACTTTTATACAATGTGTGCCATTGTAAAGACTAGGGTTGGGTATCGTTTGAATTTGATCGATTCCGATTCTTATTCGAGATTCAAGATTAAAAAATACATTAAACAACTTTTAAGTCAAATATTTAGATGTCAAACATATTTATTCTGTTTCATGTCTATGGTTTTATCAAAAAAAAATACCACAGGAAAAACAACTAGACTAAATTCCAAACATTAAATTGTTAAAGACAAGCAAACAAATGAATTAGCAATAGCATAAATAAATAAAACGGAACAAATGTCAGGTACAGAAATTGAAATCAAAAGTTTAAAAACACTATAGTTTATTTTCATAAATAAAATATTGATTAATCCTCATAAAATTTACGAAAGATATTCAGTCAGCTAATGATTTTCTTTTGTTCTTTGATTAACATTAACGATGGGCAGCACGTTTATTAGACACTGTCTCTTTAACACCGAACACACACAGATCTAAAAATACTGTTAAGGCCCGTTAACACCAAGCACGATAAAGATAACGATAAAGATATAGTTCTAAAAATCGTTCTCAATATTAAAGAATAGC
>NW_015506074.1:342373-344739 GCF_001515645.1 Sinocyclocheilus grahami
AACGCGGGGATCGTTAAGCGGAATTGAAATGCACATGTCTTAGCGAATACCCGATTATTGGACATTTGGAACCGGTTCTAAAATGGAACCGGTTCTCGACACCCAACCCTAGTAAAGACTGTAGGTTTATACCTCACATCCTCGTGTTCATCCTAAATTCAATATGGTGTCTACATAAATAAGGTCTGTAAAGTGATCGAATGTCTTCACAAGAGTTGTTTTAAGCCACGTGATTCATATGGATTTATTTATTTATGTTTTGGTTACCTGAGCGTTCGATGGAGGTTCAAATTAAATCTCTTAATTTGAAGACTAGCCAAAGTCTTATGGGTTTTGGACCGACATGAAGGCGAGTAAATGATGATAAAATGTTCCTTTTTGGGTGAACTATCCCTTTAAAACTACTTCTTGCAAACAAATTAGCGTTGTTACCCCATTGATCGGACGCGGCACCCTCCGACTCCATGAGGTTTTCCGAGCTGTCTGCCGTTCCGATAGACGCTTCCGACTCCAGCATCTCGTCATCGGACGCTCTGGGATCCAAAGCCAGCATCTCATAGGTCAGTTCTTCCCTGAAGTGAAGCGATAACGACAGTAAGACATCTAGACGATATATGTGACCCTGGAGCACAAAACCAGTCATAAGGGTCCATTTTTTGAAATTGAGATTTATGCATCATCTGAATAAATAGCTCTCCATTGATGTATGGTTTGTTAGGATCGGACAACATTTGGTTCGAGACACAACTATTAGAAAATCTGGAATCTGAGGGTGCACAAAAATCTAAATATTGAGAAAATCATCTTTAAAGTTGTTCAAATGAAGTTCTTAGCAATGCATATTACTAATCAAACATTACGTTTTGATATATTTACGGTAGGACATTAACAAAATATCTTCATGGAACATGATCTTTACTTAATATCCTAATGATTTTTGGCATAAAAGAAAAATCTATAATTTTGACCCATGCAATGTATTGTTGGCTATTGCTACAAATATCCCCCAGCGACTTGTACTCCAGGGACACAAATGATAATCATGACACAAAAAGTGTTTACTAACTTCTCTTTCTGCAGGTTTTCTATCTGCTGAGTCAAAACGTTCTCCTCCTGCTGCATGGCTGCTTGCTGCTGCTCACTCAGCCCAGGCTCCGCCCCCTCCTCACCTGGCTCCTCCCTCTCGGCCCGAGGGCTTAAGGGCGGCGAGGGCGTGTGGCGGCCGCTTTTGCGTAAACGCGCCTTACCCTGGAGAAAACAGCAGACCGGAGCATAAGAAGCGAGTATTCAGTGAGTAAAGGTGGAGTCATGCTAGACTCGGTGAAATTACTGCAACACATACAAGTTTGGAATAATTAAGAAGTCTGTTTATGCTGATCAAGGCTGCATTTAGTTGATTACAATACAGTAAAAACATTAATATATTATTACAATATCATTGTTGTATTTTTAATCAAATAAATGCATTAAAAGAGAGAGACCTTTTCAAAAACACTAAAAAAAACAACATAATTATTCCAAACGTTTGACCGGTAGTGTATAGAAAACAGGATATGAGGCTCTATTCTTTAAAAACAAATAATAATAAATTAAAATGGATGAAATATCAAGTTTTCAGATGTCAAAAGATCGAGTTTACAATTCGCAGAAACTAAAGCTTTCGTATCCAAGCGGAAAGCATTGAAGGTAATTTGGAATAACTATTTAAATGTAAGGAAATTGTTATTTATATGTAATCATTAAATATTACAATAGTAATAACAATAAACATTACACATGAAACATTATAATACAATTACAGATTAGGCCTAAATTAAGCCATCAATGTAACATTAACAAAAACAGACATTATACAAAAAAAAAAAATATATATATATATATATAATTATAGCCTAAATTCAGCTATCGAATGTGATTGTTTACCAAAAAAAATCATAATTAAAAATGAAGCTAAATCAAGCTATCAATGTAACATTAAACAAACAAAAAAATAGACCATTCTAAAATGTAAAAAATAAAAAAATAGATAAAAATCTGTTCATATAAAATATATATTTATAGCCTAAATTAAACTATCACATATGAATTGTTAAAAAAACATTAACATTACAGATACAGCATAAGTTAAGCTATCAATGTAACATTAAATAAACACAAATAAGTGAAACAATGATAAAATATGTCAAAAGTTAGAGTTTATAATTCGTAAAAACTAAAGCTTTTTTATCTAAGAGAAAGGCATTGTTGGTCATTTGGAATGACTATTTACACTTAAATTAAATTATATTAAAAAACGAATTTAATAAAATATATACATGTTACATTACAAATAAAATAAAATAAAATAAAATAAAATAAAATAAAAT
>NW_015506074.1:344792-350262 GCF_001515645.1 Sinocyclocheilus grahami
TCCGTACCCACTGTATGTGTATATATATATATATATATATATATTTTTTTTTTTGTTTTAGACCAAATTAAGCCATCAAATGTGAATGGTTAAAAAACATATCAACATTACAGATATAGCATAAATTAAGCTATCAGTGTCACATTAATTAAAAATAAATAGATTAAATAATAATAATAATATATATCAAGGCATCAAATGTGAATGGTTGACAAAACCATCAAGTTACCTAAAATACTCAACAGTTGTCAATACATGGGGAACATGGGATTTCACGGGACACTTTAGTATGTAGCTCATTCATGGAAAGTGCGGCTTCACAATGGGGGCGGGGTCATGAGTGTGGCAGCATCAGGGCGCAGGTCCTGGGTCGGTCTGGGGCTCGAATCACTCACCAGAGATCTCCGGATGTGCGTCAGCCGACTCTTGGCTTTGTTCTCGGCAAACTCCAGTGTGTTGATGTCCTTCAGACGGGCTTTATATTTCCTCATCTGCTCGCAGATGATCAGCTCCACACACCTGACAAGAGAAAGTTAAAACACGCATACTGAAAATTGCATTGAACAATGCTAAATAACCATAGGGGTAACTGGCCGGCATTTATTGTTGCATGCTGTTTTACAAAAAACATAAAATTGAAGGCAGTATACAATGGAAGCTTATTTCTGCCGAGGAATAGAAATATAAGAAAGGTAATTGTGACTCCTTATCATTTTTCTCACAGCTTATATCTGGCATTTGAAAGATGTAAACTAATAATTGTGATTTTACGTTTTGGAATTCTGACGTTTACACTTGTCTCAATTTTTTCCCCCTCAGAATTCTGAATTTGTCTCGCAATTCTGACTATTTTTCTCTGAATTCTGAGTTTACTTGCAATGTTGACTTTTTTAAAATTTTTATATTTCCCCCGCATAATTCTGAATTTACTTCTCACGATTTTTAATTTTTTCTCAGAATTCTGAATTTACTTCTCACAATTTTTTTTACAAAAAACATAAAATTGAAGGCAGTATACAATGGAAGCTTATTTCTGCCGAGGAATAGAAATATAAGAAAGGTAATTGTGACTCCTTATCATTTTTCTCACAGCTTATATCTGGCATTTGAAAGATGTAAACTAATAATTGTGATTTTACGTTTTGGAATTCTGACGTTTACACTTGTCTCAATTTTTTCCCCCTCAGAATTCTGAATTTGTCTCGCAATTCTGACTATTTTTCTCTGAATTCTGAGTTTACTTGCAATGTTGACTTTTTTAAAATTTTTATATTTCCCCCGCATAATTCTGAATGTACTTCTCACGATTTTTAATTTTTTCTCAGAATTCTGAATTTACTTCTCACAATTTTTTTCCCCCCACAGAATTCTGAGTTTACATCTCTAAATTCTGATTTAGTTTTTTCTCAGAATTCTGAGTTTATCTCTCACAATTAAAAAAAAAAATTTCACAGAATTCTGAGTTTACTTCTCACAATTTTTAATTCTTTTTCCCACAGAATTCTGAATTTACGTCTCACAATTTTGATCTTTTTTCTCAGAATTCTGAGTTTACATCTCTCAATTCTTTTTTCTTGGAATTGAGTTTACATCTCACAATTATGTTTTTTTTCTGCCACAGAATAAAAATATAAAGGGGAATTGTTACTTTTTCCTCTCATAATTCTGACTTTTCTTCAGAATTGTGAGGGGGGGGAAATCTGAATTGTGAGTCAAAGTTTCAATTACCTTTTTTAAAAAAAAATAAAAAATGTTATTGAATGGTAATATAGAAGTATATAGCGTGTCTTACGCGGTGGTCTTGCCGATGTCCCGGACGCTCTGTAACGGGTCGGTGGTGTCGGGACAGCGCAGTATGCAGGGTGCAAACACGATGGCCAGTGCGTTTGCAGACATGCGGTTCGTCTCCTCCTGGAATGAGATCCTGAAACAAACCAACATAAACTTGACCATGCTAAAATTACTGCAGGCTTTCTGCTGTTGCTGCAGGCATTGAGTAAAAGCATCCAGGCTATCGTCTCACCGGACCAGGTGGAATATGAGTCTCTCCAGTGTGCTCAGGTGAGTTCGGCTGAGCTGATCGATGACCGAATAAACCCCCTGAACCACCTCACCTTTATCCTGCAGACCTACACCAGCCAAAATGACAACACACACTCCATTATATCCACGTAAATCAGCCCAAATTTGAGTATTTTGCAGAAAATAGTAAGAGAACAGGATTCACAACAATCTTCTTAAAGGGATAGGTGACGGTAGCCATTTACTACCATGATATTTTTTTCCATACCATATGAGTCAATGGCTACCGTCAACTGATTGGTTACCAACATTCTTCATAATATCTGCTTTTGTGTTTAGCAGAAGAAAGAAACTCATACAGGTTTGGAATAACATGAGGGTGAGTGAATGATGACGATTTTCATTTTAAATAACCCAATAAATTCATACCAATGGAGATTTAAGATAAGTTGGAGTTTATCCCAAGTTATTTATGATGATTTTTAAGATAATTTTTTTAAGATTTTGAGTTTTTCTGAGAAAACAAGAACATTCCTAAGTGTTTTGGGGGACAAAAATGTATGAAAATAAGCGGTTTTATTCTTAAGAATCCATTATATGCTCTTACCCATAGCCCTGAGAAACTCCTCGTAGAGTTCAAAGGTCATGAGGGGGTTGGGAAGGTCACGCAGCCACTGCTTCAGCACACTGGCAATCACATGGATGTTGTAGTCGTCTAAATTCACGCTGTTCGCATCTGCGATGAAGGCAAACATGCGGCGCTGTCAGTGAGAGTTGCTACTTGACTAAATTCATTGTTTTCATAAATAGACATGTAGCTCACCGGTGTCCAGCCCCTGCTTGAGTTCTTTGATTTTATTGGTGGATCCAGACTTCCTGTAGATGCCCTCGGTGTACAGGCCGTGCATCTCGATGTAGTTGATCAGCTTCTCCACCACCAGGGGGACGGCTCTCTCATCGCTCGTTAAACGAGACAACTCCACTCCAAACTGCCGTGAAGACAGCTCGGGGTCAAACTGAGCACACACACACACATACATAGAGACATACACAAATGAATTACATGAAAAAATGATGACTGTAATGAAGCTTGAAACACAATGATTCACATACAACTGGTGACTGCACAGAAAGATCATTTATGAGAGAGGACACCCTAGCAACCACCCAGAACACCCTAGCAACTGCATAGCAACTCCCTAACAACCACCCAGAAAACTTGAACAACTGCATACTAACCACCCAGAACACCCTAGCAACGACACAGAACATTTGAAAAACTCCATAACAACCATCCAGAACACCCAACAACTGCATAGCAACATCCTAGCTACCACATAGCAACACCCTAGTAGTAACCACCTTAAATACTAGGGCTGCACGATAAATAGAAATGAAATTGCAATTGTGATTAGGCAAAGGCTGCGATTTTCTTGCGCATCTTGTCAGTGAAGCACGGTTCTGTGATCAGCAGTAAATCTCCATCCGAAGGCCAGAGGGCGCTCTCGCGCTGAAACTCCAAATACGCCTCGCAGAACAAACCCAGGAAATCCCTATAGCGGAAGCTGAATAAACAGAAGATTCAACTGCTTTCATTTATTCAACGTGACTAATAAACACACGACTATGGCAATATACAGTTTATCTGAGTTCTTATTATTATAATTTTCATTATAATAAAGTATATTTATAATGCAATGCCTTTATCACGGCTTAAATACTATGAAATATGTTGCTATTGTTCACATGCTTTCAGATGGAGCAGCATTTACTTCACAGAGCCGTAGTTCACTCAAGCAACATCCTAGCAACCACATAGCAACACCCTAGTAGCAGCCACCCAACTGCATAGCAACCATCAGAACACCTTAGCAACCACCCAGAACACCTGGACAACTGCATATCAACCACACAGAACACCCTCACAACCACATAGTAACATCATAGTAACCACATAGCAACACCCTAGTAGCAACCACTCAGAATACTCTAGTAACGGCATAACAACGCCCTAGCAACTACCAAAACAACCTAGCAACAACTCAGAACACCTGGACAACTGCATACCCGTAGTTCACTTCATAGTAACCACATAGCAACACCCTAGTAGCAACCACCCAGAATACTTTAGTAACTGCATAGCAAGGCCCTAGCTACTACCAGAACACCTTAGCAACCACCCAGAACACCTGGACAACTGCATACCAACCATATAGAACACCTTCACAACCACATAGTAACATCCTAGCAACCACATAGCAAGCAGCCACCAAACTGCATAGCAACACCCTAGCAATGGCCAAGAACACCTGGACAACTACGTACCAACCATACAGAACATTTACATTTGGACATTTAGCAGACGCTTTTATCCAAAGCGACTTACAAATGAGGACAATCGAAGCAATCAAAATCAGCAAAAGAGCAATGATATGCAAGTGCTATAACAAGTCTCAGTTAGCTTATGCAGTACACATAGCAAGGGTTTTTAAAAAATCATAATAAAAAGAAAACAGATAGAATACAAAAAGAATAGAGCAAGCTAGTGTTAGAGGCCTTTTTTTGCTTTTGTTAATTGAATAATAAATAAAAAGAAAACAAATAGAAATACAAAAAGATTAAAGACGCTAGTGTTATTTATTTATTTTTAAAGAAAACAAGCATAAATAAATAGAGTGCAAGTCTAAAAGGGGCAAGTTCTTTTTTATAAAGAATAGAATTAGAATAGAGTGCTAGAGTTAGAGGGTCAAATAAAAATGAAAGAAATGTGTTTTTAGCCGATTCTTCAAGATGGCTAAGGACTCCGCTGCTGGGATTGAGTTGGGCAGGTTATTCCACCAAGAGGGAACATTTAATTTAAAAGTCAGTGAAAGTGATTTTGTGCCGCTTTGAGATGGCACAATAAAGCGCTGTTCACTTGCAGAACACACGCTTCTAGAGGCACATAAGTCTGAAGTAATGAATTTAGGTAAAGGGGTTCAGAGCCATATTTTTAAAGAAAACAAGCATAAATAAATAGAGTGCAAGTCTAAAAGGGGCAAGTTCTTTTTTATAAAGAATAGAATTAGAATAGAGTGCTAGAGTTAGAGGGTCAAATAAAAATGAAAGAAATGTGTTTTTAGCCGATTCTTCAAGATGGCTAAGGACTCCGCTGCTGGGATTGAGTTGGGCAGGTTATTCCACCAAGAGGGAACATTTAATTTAAAAGTCAGTGAAAGTGATTTTGTGCCGCTTTGAGATGGCACAATAAAGCGCTGTTCACTTGCAGAACACACGCTTCTAGAGGCACATAAGTCTGAAGTAATGAATTTAGGTAAAGGGGTTCAGAGCCAGTGGTAGTTTTGTAGGCAAATATTAATGTCTTGAACTTTATGAGAGCAGCTACTGGTAGCCAGTGCAAATTGATAAACAGAGGTGTGACGTGCATTCTTTTCGGCTCGTTAAAAAT
>NW_015506074.1:350362-350683 GCF_001515645.1 Sinocyclocheilus grahami
TGGGATTGAGTTGGGCAGGTTATTCCACCAGGAGGGAACATTTAATTTAAAAGTCAGTGAAAGTGATTTTGTGCCGCTTTGAGATGAACAATAAAGCGCTGTAAAGCTTCTAGAGGCACATAAGTCTGAAGTAATGAATTTAGGTAAATGGGTGCAGAGCCAGTGGTGGTTTTGTAGGCAAATATTAATGTCTTGAATTTTATGTGAGCACCTACTGGTAGCCAGTGCAAATTGATAAACAGAGGTGTGACGTGCATTCTTTTCGGCTCGTTAAAAATGAATCTTGCTGCCGCGTTCTGGATTAATTGTAAAGGTTTGATA
>NW_015506074.1:351734-371611 GCF_001515645.1 Sinocyclocheilus grahami
CAGTGGCATTTTGGATTAATTGTAGAGGTTTGATAGAAGTGGCTGGAAGACCTGCCAAGAGAGCATTGCAATAGTCTAGCCTGGACAGAACAAGAGCTTGAACAAGGAGTTGTGAAGCATGTTCTGAAAGAAAGGGCCTGATCTTCCTAATGTTGTGTAAAGCAAATCTGCAGGATCGGACAGTTTTAGCAATCTGGTCTGAGAAAGTTAGCTGATCATCAATCACAACTCCAAGATTCCTAGCTGTTTTTGAAGGAGTTATGGTTGATGTGCCTAACTGGATGGTGAAATTGTGATGAAACGATGGGTTTGATGGAACCACAAGCAGTTCTGTCTTGGCAAGGTTGAGCTGAAGGTGATGGTCCTTCATCCAGCAAGAAATGTCTGTTAGACATGCTGAGATGCGAGCAGCTATCGTCGGATCATCAGGATGGAATGAGAGGTAGAGTTGAGTGTCATCAGCATAGCAGTGATATGAAAAGCCATGTTTCTGAATGACAGAACCTAGAGATGACACGTAGACAGAGAAGAGAAGTGGTCCAAGAACTGAGCCCTGAGGCACCCCAGTAGCTAGATGTTGTGACTTGGACACCTCACCTCTACAAGATATCTTGAAGGACCTATCTGAGAGATAAGACTCAAACCACTGGAGTGTGGTTCCTGAGATGCCCTTTGCCAATAGGCTTGACATCTGGTGGTTAACTGTGTCAAAAGCAGCGGACAGATCCAGCAAGATAAGTATAGAAGATTTGGAAGCCGCACTTGCCAGTCTTAGGGCTTCAACAACTGAGAGCAAGGCAGTCTCGTTTGAATGTCTATATATTACTTCATAATTCTGACTAAAATATACATTCCACTGAAACATTTGTAGTTGGGCAATAAATGTGACATATGTAGAATTTTAAACCTACAAGTAAGTGTATTTAGCACTAACTAAAGTGAATGTAATGGGGTAATCAAAATAGCCTAGTCTGTGCTTTTGTTCTTATTTCTTTTTATTTTTAGTTTAGTGAATTTAACTTCTGCTTTAAAAGCATTATTTTTGTTTTTAGATTTTTTTGTTTTTAGAATGTTACAATGTTAGAATGAAATGTGATTTTAACCCTTTTTTGCACATAATATAAGCCTACATGGTTACATTCACTTCATTTGTTTTCAAAGCCTTTAATATGTATTGTTTAGTTGGACAACATTGGGCAGTATGTGAAATATTATATATATATATATATATATATAAAATACAGATTTTTAAAAATACAAATACAAAAATGAAAATACCGAGATATATACAGTATATCGCAAATCAGCCAAAAAATGCCAAGATATGAATATTTGGCCATATCACCCAGCCCTACTGTACAGCCTTCAAAACCATCCAACTTCAAGCTTTAAAATGACTTTAAACAGAAAACCTTCAAACTTCAAGCTTTAAATCTACTTCAGGCTTTCTCAAGCCAACATCAGAGTTTGTCTCTACGAAACTTTTGACTGTAATGAAGGTTTGAGGCACAAAGATTCTGTGATTCAAAGACGAGTCATATACAACTGATGATCATTTGTCATGAGAGAGAAAACTCAGAGACACAGTAAGGGTATTTTAAAGCGTTCTTACCTTCTTACTGCATGTGGTGGTCATCCTCAGACAGCACTTCCTGTGACATGCATAGCGACAGACTGAAGAAAACCAGAAACAACAAGCACACGGTTAACAGCGGATCAGAGCACCAGCATCACGTTTCCCACTCACATCAACAGGAAAATGAGACTGAGAGACACAAGAGTCCGTTATCGATCACGTCCAGATGAAAACAGATGCATTTACAGGGAAAAAATCTGATTATGCTGCTCTCAAGACTAGCAGACAGACACTTAGTGGCTCCGATCAAAATACGGGAAAAGAGAAACTCCAGGCTATGATGAGTCAAAACCAGTATTATTAAAAATTAAAAATTAGAACTAGCTGAAACAAAAAATTAGGCAAGTAGCTGAAATAAAACACATTTAAGTTTTATATATTTTATTTAGTTTATTTTATTTCAAGTAAAGACATTTTTATATTTTTAGTTTTAGTTAATGATAATAATTCTGGCGCAAAAATAAATTTTCTTTAAGCACACTTTAATGCATTTTGTGAGAATTACAATACTGCTGTAAATAAGAGAACAAAATGAAAACACTCTTGTTCGAGTCCCATTTTTAACTATTACAATATTAAGTGTTTAAACTTTTCCAGGCTGAAATATAAAAATGACAGCGCTGAACGCACGTTTGCAGACACACGCTTTGTCCATTATCCAGATGAGAGACGAACAGAACTCGCAGTAGGTCGGGATGCTGTACTGAGTGGATTTAAAGATGTGACCCATGTGCTCTTCCACCTGCAGAGGGCAGCAGAGTGCTGAAGATGTTAACAGAGTTACCAAGAATTCATAAAGCCTATTACACAAGAATAATGATCTAAATGGAGTTTAAAACGAGGACTGACGGTGTCGGATTCCTTTTTCCTCCTCTTCTTCCTCTCAGGTTTAGGAGCCTGAAAAACAAACACAAAATCTCAGAAGAGTTTTGGTGGACGATGCTTGTTTGTGGACCAAGAGAGAGATGCTTTACCTTAGTGATGGTTCCATTCATTGGCTTGTATTCCGTCATGAACTCATCGAGGAAGACTTTGAAGGTGTTGACCCAGACTTTAACCGGCGACTCGCTCCAGTCTCTCTGCTCCAGACGCATGTTCTTCTCTAAGATGTGTTCGAACAGAGCGTAGAGATCTTTGTAACGAATGCTCCGGCCATCATCCATCTGAGGGTGAGACACATTTAGGGCGAGAGTTTGGAGGTGAGAAGTTGTTTTCTGGGTTGCTTTGAAGTCACTGTAAAATTCTGGATGTCAGAAACTCACGGCCAGAGCAGTAGAGTACGAGTTGAAGATGTTGAGGCGGAACTCTTTCAGAGCCTTCTTGAAAACCACATCCACAGGTGTGTCCTTCTGACTGTCTTCAGCTTCTAGATCGCTGATCTACGAAACGTCAGATGAGAGATTTTTAATATCTTGGCTAATGCAACGATTCTTCCAATTTTAAATTATACCTCCATTAAACACATTTTACCGTGACAATTCTTATTAAATTGTGTAAAACCTTTCTTGTGCAAACTGAAAGAGACACTTTTATGCAAGAAATATTTTACAAATTATTTACACAGATATAAAAAACGATTGCAAAAATTCTAGTCATACAGAACCATTCTTAGGTAAATTGAATGTGACGGGTTACACAAGAATGGTTTTACGAACAATTTGCAGAGAAGTGTTTTAAAATATTCATACTTAAATTGTGCCGATAATATTAAGTCACACATTTTATCATTCTTAAAAATTGTTGCATAAAACCTTTCTTACATAAGTTGTGCAAAACCATTCTTGCCTAAATAGAATGTGACAGGTTAAACAAATGGTTTATGAACAATTTGCAAGATATTTGTTTGTAAAAATATTGTTACATTGATTATGGTGACAATACTAGTTGCACAAAACCATTCTTTCATAACAAATGCTGCGCAAAACTGTTCTTACAAAAATTGTCGTAAAAAACATTATTACGTAAATTGATTGTCTCAGGCTGACGAACAACTGGCAAAGATATTTGTTTGTAAAAATATTCTTATGTAAATTATTGCAGCAACACTAGTTGCACCAAACCATTCTTGTATAAACGTTTGTTAAAAGTTTTCTTACTTAAATTGTCACGTAAAACAATTCTTATAAAAACTGGATATGGAAGATTACAGAAGTATACAGTGTATAAACAATTCAGAAGTTTACAAAAGAATAGTTTTAAAAACAATTTATACAGATAATCACTCGTAAAATTATATCGAGACAATTCTACTGTCTACCATTTTTACGTAAATTATTAGGTAAATCTATTCTTTCGTAAATTGTAACAAAACCAGTTTTAGGTAAACTTAAATGCAACCGTTTACACAAGAACGGCTTTACGAACAATTTACACAGAAATTAATTCGCAAAACTATTAAGTAAATTGTAGTGACAATTATAGTCGCACAAAAACATTCTAACGTAAATTGTTGCGTAAGAATAGTTTTATGAACAATTTACACAGAAATTAATTTGTGAAACTATTCTAAAGTAAATTATAGTGACATTTCTAAAGTTGCACAAAAAACATTGTAATAAAACATTCTTATATAAATTGTTGCATAAAAGTATTCTTTCAAAAAAGTCTCATAAAACCATTAATATGTAAACTGAATGCGCAAGAATTCAATAAACAGTTTACACAAGAATTGTTTTTATGAACAATTTACACAGAAATTAATTTGTAAAACCATTATAGAATTATAGAAAACCATTGTACAATTCCACAGCTGCACAAAAACATTCTAGTGTGAATTGTTGTGTAAAAGTATTTTGTAAACAATGCAACATTTAACGCTATAATGATTTACAAACAATTTAACAATTAGTAAATATATCAAGTAAATTGTAGTGACAATTCTACAGTTGCGCAAAAAACATTCTAATGTCAACTGTTGCATAAAACTATTCTTTTGAAAATTGTCACATAAAACTATTAATACTTTACACAGAAATTCATTAGTAAAACTTAATTTTAGTGACAATTCTACAGTTGCGCAAAAAACATTCTAATGTCAACTGTTGCATAAAACTATTCTTTTGAAAATTGTCACATAAAACTATTAATACTTTACACAGAAATTCATTAGTAAAACGTAATTTTAGTGACAATTCTACAGTTGCGCAAAAATATTCTAATGTTAACTGTTGCGTAAAACTATTCTTTCGAAAATTGTCACATACAACTATTAATACTTTACACAGAAATTCATTAGTAAAACTTAATTGTAGTGACAATTCTACAGTTGTGCAAAAAACATTCTAATGTCAACTGTTACGTAAAACTATTCTTTTGAAAATTGTCACATAAATCTATTAATACTTTACACAGAAATTCATTAGTAAAACGTAATTTTAGTGACAATTCTACAGTTGCGCAAAAATATTCTAATGTTAACTGTTGTGTAAAACTATTCTTTTGAAAATTGTCACATAAATCTATTAATACTTTACACAGAAATTCATTAGTGAAACGTAATTGTAGTGACAATTCTATATTTGTGCAAAAACATTCTAATGTCAACTGTTGCGTAAAACTATTCTTTCGAAAATTGTCACTTACAACTATTAATACTTTACACAGAAATTCATTAGTAAAACTTAATTGTAGTGACAATTCTACAGTTGTGCAAAAATATTCTAATGTCAACTGTTGCATAAAACTATTCTTTTGAAAATTGTCGCTTAATACTATTAATACTTTACAAAGAAATTCATTAGTGAAACATAATTTTAGTGACAATTCTACAGTTGCGCAAAAACATTCTAATGTTAACTGTTGCGTAAAACTATTCTTTCGAAAATTGTCACATAAAACTATTAATAATTTACACAGAAATTCATTAGTAAAACCATTATAGAATTATAGAAAACCATTGTACAATTCCACAGCTGCACAAAAACATTCTAGTGTGAATTGTTGTGTAAAAGTATTTTGTAAACAATGCAACATTTAACGCTATAATGACCTCCTGTCGTTGAGCTCTGAATCTGCGGAGCGCTCCCTGGTGGACATCTTTTTATCTCCATGTTTGCTCTTACTCCAGAACCGCATTTTGCCTCTGACCCTAAAAATGGAAAAAAAGATTATATGTGACACTGGACCGCAAAACCAGTCATAAGGGTACATTTTTTAAAATTAAGATTTATACATTATTTGAAAGCTGAATAAATAAAGCTTTCCATTGATGTATGGTTTGTTAGGATAGGAATAATTAGCCGAGATACAACTATTTGAAAATCTGGAATCTGAAGGTGCAAAAAAATTAATCTAAATATTGAGAAAATCGCCTTTAAAGCTGTCCAAATGTGTGTGTGAGTGTGTGCGTGAATGTGTGCGTGCGTGTGAGTGTGTGTGTGTGCATGTGTGTGTGCATGCAGTGTGTGAGTGTGTGTGTGTGTGTGTGTGTGTGTGTGTGTGTGTGTGTGTGTGTGTGTGTCAGTAAGCAGCGCATTAATATAGACCAGTAACTAAAGGCTCTAATGCACACCAGTATAGGTGTGTGTATTGTAAGAGCTAGACAATATATGATGATATGTAACGGTATAGTAGTGGTGTCCCATATCTTCGGGGAATATTTTCACCCCACACACTCTGTTTCAAGGGGAAGGGGAAGGGGAAGAGGTATACAATAGAATTGGGGTTGGGCTTCAGTCTTAGTAAACAAAGTTTTGGTTACACTTTTTTTAAGGTGTCCTTGTTACAGTGTAATTATACATTTAGATACTGAGTAATATTAATTAACTACATCTACTTACTATATGGCTAGGATTAGGATTAGGGCTTGTCTTGGGGTGACTTGCATGTAATTATTTATTGTTATTATAATAGTAAGTACATGTAACATGTGTAACAAGGACACTTTAAAATAAAGTATTTATATTTTTATAAAGTATAAATAAAATAAAGTTTTTATGAACAAAAAAAAAATCTCCACATTCACGCTGCTTTTGACCAATTCTATGGGACTATAAAATACTAACAATTATTATGATTTTATTGTAATTATCATTAAATATATTAAACTAACAAAGAAATATGTTGTAATAATACAATTTTACTGTAAAAATTAATTAAATTAAATTAAATTTTAAAATTATTTATTTGAATTACAATTAAATAAACGTACTGTAAAATTACAATACTAATTTTCACGCTGCTTTTGACCAATTCTATAGGACTATAAAATAGTAACAATTATTATGATTTTATTGTAATTATCATTAAATATATTAAACTAACAAAGAAATATGTTGTAATAATACAATTTTACTGTAAAAATTAATTAAATTAAATTAAAATTTAAAATTATTTATTTGAATTACAATTAAATAAACGTACTGTAAAATTACAATACTAATTTTCACGCTGCTTTTGACCAATTCTATAGGACTATAAAATAGTAACAATTATTATGATTTTATTGTAATTATCATTAAATATATTAAACTAACAAAGAAATATGTTGTAATAATACAATTTTACTGTAAAAATTAATTAAATTAAATTAAAATTTAAAATTATTTATTTGAATTACAATTAAATAAACGTACTGTAAAATTACAATACTAATTTTCACGCTGCTTTTGACCAATTCTATAGGACTATAAAATAGTAACAATTATTATGATTTTATTGTAACTATCATTAAATATATTAAACTAATTAAGAAATATATTGTAATAAAATTTTACTGTAAAAATTATAAAAAACATTTTTTTAATTAAATTAAAAATGATTACATTTTAAAATGATTTATTTGAATTTTAATTAATTTTGCAAACGTACTGTAAAATTACAATACTAATTTTGTCTCAGTTTCTTTCTTTTTTTAAACAAACATTTTTTAACTTGGCAGCCTGACTGCGCGATATGACAACTGATTCTTTCTATATATTATGCAGCTCTAAAATAGTGAGTGTTGTGTTCATCAGCAAGTAGAATTATTATTAGTATTATTATTATAGTAGAAGGAAAGAATCCCATCTGACCTGCCGTCGGTTTGCGCGATCGACTTCCTGAGCGAATCCATTTTCCCAAGATCCCCCGACGACATGGTCTTCTGGATCCTCTTCTGCTCTTTCTGAGAAACAAACCCAGAATCAGATGCTTCGTGAACATCAGACCGGACTGAACAGTATATTCTCAGATCTGGTTCTGTAAAGCTCTCTGAAGAAAAAACAACCCATGACACCAAACCCAAGAGAACGAGGGGCAGCACGAGAGAAAGAGAGAGTATTTAAGATCAGAGAATGAATCCGTGTTAATGCATCTTGACTCGCAAACTCCATATTCAGCAACGGCTGCAGCTCAGGTAGAGATCAGACACCACGAACTCTCTCAGCTTCATCCAGTCAGGGTTATTAGTCTTCTGTTTGATTAGTCCGGCAGAGAAAGTCCGACAGTGAGCTTTTGCACACTCACCAAACCTTAAACTATTGGCGCACACCAAATTCTGTCATCGTTTATCTCCCCTTAAGTCGTTTCAAATCCCTTTGACTTTTTTCTTCCATCAGAAACTATTATAGCTGATTTATTGATTTTTAAATTTTTTAAAATAATTTTGTCATGGTTTTTTTATTTTAATTTTTTTTAATATTTTATTTAGTTTAAGTTCATGGTTATTTAAAGTAACTCTTTTTTATTGTTATTTTAATTAGTAAAAAAAAAAAGTAATTTTCATTTGACTGATTTTACGTGAAATAAAATTACAGGTTTTGTATATTTTATTTGATCTCAATTAATGTTTATTTTAAGAAACAATTTTTCATTGTTTTAGTTTTAGTTAACTATAATAACAAGAGTCCCCACAGCTCCTTTATTACTTTTTTAATTCATCTTTATTTTTATAATTTTTCGTTTTCATTTAGATTTTGTTTAGTAAAATAAAAAGATTTCTCCCACGGGTCTTTTTTCATTTTATTTATTTATTTATTTTTACAATTTTACTCATTTTAGTGAAATATTACAAAAAAAAAATTTTTTAATCTCAATAAAAATTTATTGAAGTCATTTTTTTTTAACTTTTTTTTTATTTCTAATTAACTAAAAATACCGAAGGGTCCTTAAAAGTATCTATATTTTATTATTATTATTATTTTTTTTATAAAAGTGGTTTAAAAGGCTGAAAAGTGAAGTTTAGCATTTTATAAAACTTTGTTTTTGTCAAACCCTGTGTTATTAGAAATGTAAAGAACTGTATTTAAATAAATAAATATTTTATTTAATTTCAGTTCATGTTTATTTAAAGTAACACTTTTTTATTGTTATTTTAATTCGTTTTTAAAAAATATTCATTTTCATTTTATAGATTTGACATGAAATAAAATTTCAAGTTTTGTATATTTTATTTGATCTCAATTAACGTTTATTTTAAGATTTGTTTTAATTGTTTTAGCTTTAGTTAACTATAATAACCAGAGTCCCCACAGCTCCTTTATTACATTTTTAATTAATCTTTATTTTTTTTTATAAGTTTTCGTTTTCATTTTGATTTGAGTGATTTTGTTTAGTAATTTTTTTTCTTCAATTTTACTAATTTTGTTTTCTACATTTTTTTTTATCTCAATTAAAATTTATTTTAAGTCGTTTTTTTTATTGTTTTATTTTTAATTAACTAAAACTAACGATGGGTCCTAAAAAGTATATATTTTTAATTTTTTTATTTTTTTAAAAGGCTTTAAAAGGCTGAAAAGTGAAGTTAAGCATTTTATAAACCTGTGTTTTTAGAACAGTTGTTTTTTTAATGGTTTGGGGTGTTACCATAGACTTAAAAAGGGTCTTAATCTTGATTTTAGATACCCTGAATAACCCACTGAACAAAAAATGAGATGGTGTTTGGCTACAGTGCAGTTAACGGTCTTCAAAACGAACGCCAAACGGGTTTGGAACGACACGAGGGCGATTTAGTGACAGAAATCTACATTTAGGTTAAACTACTCTGTTAAAAATGAGTGTGGATCCTGTGCTGGCTCAGAACGGATGAGTGTGCAGAGCTGCGCCGGGGCTCAGTTTTACCGTCTCAGGGGCGCCGGGGACGGCTCTGGCCTCGTCTTCGTCAGAGTGGAGCTGCGGAGCACGGCTCAGGTGATCAGAGCGAGTCCCGCGCATGCACGCTCTCTTTACACGAGCCGCTCTGATCACCTGATCGAGCACACTGACGTCAAAACTACCGACAGACACTCAGCACCCAAACTCATCTCACAGCTATACATGCAGCCTGATTTTACTCCGCTGAGCTGAAAAAACCTCTCATGCCTAAAACATGTATCGTAGCCACTCTCAAATCTCTCAGGAAGAAATATAATATGCATATTTATAATATAATATTTTATACCAAAATGTATATTAAAATATTTAATATAGATATAACATTACAGCAATAATGTACAGTAATATACAGTAATATAGAAAAAAAATGCATAAAAAATATAAAAATGTAATATAAATAAAAATACAATTATAATATAGTAATTAAAGTACAACTATAATAACTACTGTATATAACTATAAAAATCATAGTAGTTAAAGCATTAAAAATACTGGATTTATACTAAAACATTTTTGAAATTATATATATATATAATGTATAGATATACAGAAATATACATAACATATTACAAATAAAAATATACAATAGCAAATATAAATATTTAATATAAATGAAAATAAAATCATAGTATAGTAATATAGTTATTACAGTATAACTATAATAACTATGCTAATTAGTAAAGTATTATATAATATTTAAATATACAATAATATAGATAACGTATATTATAAATAACAAACATAATATACAAAAATGTAATATAAATAAAAATAAAATTATAGTACAACAACTATTAGCAATTAATTATTATTAGTTTTATACTAAAAACTATTTTGAAATAATATATATAATAGACGTACAGTAATATACATAAGATTTGTTACAAATAAAAATGTAACAAATAAAACATTATAGTACAGTAATTAAGTATAACTCTTACAACTATATTAATTAGTTATTAAAGTATTAGAAAACTAAAAACTATTTTTACATAATATATATAATATTTAGATATACAGTGATATAACATTTGTTATGCATAAAAATATTAATAAATAAAATAAAATTATAGTACAGTAATTAAGTATAACTATATTAATTATAGTAATTAAAGTATTAGAAAACTAAAAACTATTTTTAAATAATATATATAATATTTAGATATACAGTGATATAACATTTGTTATGCATAAAAATATTAATAAATAAAATAAAATTATAGTACAGTAATTAAGTATAACTATATTAATTATAGTAATTAAAGTATTAGAAAACTAAAAACTATTTTTAAATAATATATATAATATTTAGATATACAGTGATATAACATTTGTTATGCATAAAAATATTAATAAAAAAAAATTATAGTTCAGTAATTAAGTATAACTTTATTAATTATAGTAATTAACGTATTAGAAAACTAAAAACTATTTTTAAATAATATATATAATATTTAGATATACAGTGATATAACATTTGTTATGCATAAAAATATTAATAAAAAAAATTATAGTTCAGTAATTAAGTATAACTTTATTAATTATAGTAATTAACGTATTAGAAAACTAAAAACTATTTTTAAATAATATATATAATATTTAGATATACAGTGATATAGATAACATTTGTTATAAAAAAAATTATAGGATAGTAATAACTATAATAACAATACTAATTATAGTAAATAAAGTATTAAAAATACTGTTTTATACTAAAAACTTTTTTTTTTTTAAATAATACAAAAACCAAATTAATATACATTTTAAAAGAAAGTATTTCAAAATTGAAAAAAAATTCTGAACAAATAAAGTTCCTCACCTCTCTGTTTTTTAGCGATCTGAATCCTGCCTCTCTTTGGATCGCCTGTGATCGTTCCTGATTCACCAGGTCTTTATCCGACCTAAAACACACAGCAGAGCGGATCGACCCGCGTGACCACAACCAGAAACACCCGAACACGTCTGAATGCCACCGCATCAGACGCTAAAGATCAAAACAAGGGCACGCAAAAGTGACCCGTGGGTCAAAGACGAATAAGGGTTTACGCATAAAAACAATAAGTGTAATACTGCTTTAAATTGTTGTTGTTTTTCCTAAAAAAAAAAGTAAAAGTTTTCCGTTTAATTTAATTGCACTTTTGTTTTTGTTTTTCTGAGCAAAAAATAAATATCATACATTTTCCCCCTGATTTAGACCCACTATTCAGTGTAACAATCTTCTCAGGCATATTTACAGCAAAAATCCAGACGAATTACTTTCACCCCAAATACTAATTAGTTGTAATTTTACATTTTTAAAGCATTTGCCACTATCCTAGGTTTTGCCCCATTTGTCAGTAAGAACTTTTTACTCATTTAAAACACAATCAAATTGAATATGCTCACTTATTATTTTATATATTTTAATATGCACATGTCAGAATAAGCATGTTTTTAAAAATGTTTTACATAAATATTGTGTTACACTGAATGACAATGTAACTTTGTTACATTTTGTTATTTTACAAAGCCCCTGATATAACTTCACTGTAAACCACAGCTTCACGGGGATTATTGCTTTAATCTAATCTTGAGTTGAGTGAATCGTTACATCCCTAATCTTGACGTGAACTCACTTGGAGAAGGTCAGTCGGCTGCGTTTGGGAGAGAAGGCTTTCTCCTTCATACTGATGCTGATGCTCTGAGCTACGAGCTTCTTCTGAACCTCCTTCTTGGGCTCTGAAGCCACTTCTCGAACCGAGTCCCTCGAGTCCAGCTGGAGGGGTTTGGAAGAACAAGCCGCGATGGTTTGAGGATCTGGAGAAGACGAGCCAATCTCCTCAGCGTCCATCGTCTCGTGTTTCTGCAGAGCTTCCAGGCTGCTTTGGTCCACAGGGATCTCCTTCTGCATGCGGATTATGACCACAACGGACTCCTTTTTCTCCCGAGCTTGCTTGAGCGGGCTGCTGTCCTCATCTGCGATGTAGAAGTGAGGTTTGAAGGAGGCCAGACTGCTCTGGTTCTCCTCCATCGGCTCGGGTTCGGGACAGCCGAGGAGCTCGAAGCTTCCCTGGCTCTCCGAGGGAAGGTGTCTGGAGAGAGGGCTCGGAGCGGGAAGCGCGTCGTCCACTGAAGCGGAGCGCACTTTGAGCAGCTCTAAACTGAAGGTGGCTTGCTGGAGCTCCCGCTGCCTCCTGCTTTGGCGTTTGGAGCGGCTCTTCAGCGTACTGCCGTCTACGCTTCTGAGAGGTTCTCCTCTCTCCTCTTGGACTTCGGGTGGGTTTTGTTGGGCGTGTAAACTTTTGCTCACAGTGTTTTCACAGAGGCTTTTCTCTCCACGTCGCTGCTCTCGAAGAATGCGGCACCTTGGGAAAAAACAACATACATTTATGACACTTTCATCCGATAGGGACATAAACTAGATGTTTGATAAATCAAGAAAATATTTATTATTTAGTTTTCTCCTTTTTCTTCTTGCCTATTTAGATGTTTATTTGTATGCTTATTAGTGCTGTCAAACGATTAATCGCAAATAATCGCATCCAACATAAAGGTTTTAGTTTGAATAATATATGCGTGTATATTTATTATGTACATATAAATACACACACATGCATAGTATATATTTTGAATGTATTTGCATGTCTATATTTATATATATTCAATACATTTTTATTCATATAATATAATTTATATTATAAATAAATATATTTAATATATAAAACTAAAATGTTTCTGAAATATATACATGCATGTGTGTGTATTTGTATATGCATAATTAATATACAAAGTACACATACATATATTATGCAAGATTGATGGATGCGATTAATCGTTTGACAGCACTAATGCTTATATTATTGTGACTATATGTTCATCGTTATGTGGGCATTTATCATGCTTGCTTGATACTTTCTTAATTCTATAACAGTTTGATACTTGTATTGTGCCTTGAGATGCTCATGTGCTTTTCATTAATAAAAAAACATCAAGTAAATATTAAGACGCTTTATGGACACCTCTTATGTTTATTTCTGCTTTAGCAACCAAAATAGGTCCAATAGGAAATCGCAAAAGTGGAACAAACTGACGAAACATCAACACTCTCCAAACGTCGACTGTCCAATCAGATTAGTCTACGCAAAACCACTAGCCAATCAGAACATAGCCGCAGTGGTGACTTCTCTAAGGTCACCGGAGAGGGACTGTGGGAGGCAGAAGGATTATGGGTCTTGTACGTCTGCCAAGAGAAGGATTATCCTCATTTGGCATATTCTGTGGGCAAGGTGTTAAACTAATGCTAACTCCCCTTTTCAACAAGTCACCACCAACAAACAGCGAGTAACTCTTGCAGCACTTCAATTCTGACATACTCATTTTATTGAGTTAATTCCTGGAAACCCAGACTAACAAGATCTTGCATAGAGTGTTGCCCATGCAACATAATAAAATAAAAACGTATGGGAAGCCAAGAGGATGTAAAGTCCCTGGAGAAAGCACTGGCCATTACTCAGAGTAAAATGTCCTGTCACGCTGTAGAAGAGCTCTGACAGGCCGTGATTCATCCCTGAGGTTACAGCAATTGTGCCATGTAGCCATCTTCTTTTTAAAGCCCGATAAATAAAGACACACACACATAAATCGACGTGGAAAGCCAGGCAATCCAAACGGCACTTGCCGTTATATGCTCTAGTGCACATTTTAATCTATTCTTCTTCTTCATCATCATCCGCTTTCAAACAAGTTTTAATATTGAAACCCAATCTGTCAAAATAATGTGCCCGATTACAGCGAAAACAAGAAAGTGATGTTAACTCCATGTTAATTAAGCAATGTTAATTCCTCAGATATCAACACCAATGCAATTAACAAGCCGAAATCATTTGGTAAAAACTGATTAAGAGTCAATCCCCCCCCTCCTCGTATAAATAACAGAGCTTTTGGTACCATGAAAACCGATCCTTCTGCACCATTCTGGCAGGCCATGCAGGCAGCAATATCCTCCAGCATTCGGGACAGCTTGTTCTGAAGCAGCCGATGTAGAGTGAGAAGAGTCGAGTTAAGGAAGACATCCTTGCCTTCCTTGACACAGTCTGGCCAGAACCAGCACATGGCAAGGAAGGAACAGAGAACCTCGACCGGCGAGTGCTCACTGAGGCAGAGCTCGATGAGCGAGGTGAGGTAGATGCATGGCCTGGCATCCCGTTTGGTCTGCTCTGCCATTGGAGCTGACCCCGTCTCATGGGCAGTGCTGGTAGTGTTAGTTGTTCCTCTTCTATGGATCCCTTCCCAATCTCTGGCTGTGTACAGGACTGTTAAATAAGCCCCGATTATTAGTCAGCTCACAGCCATATGCTGACTGACTGGCTTAGTCATTCCCATCCCCCTATGGGTTCAATGGTAAACACTGAGGGTCTGGTAATTGGAAATTATGGGGTAGCTCCCAAACTGGCTTTTGAGAACACTTTGCTTGGCTGTGTGTATAAGTTTTTGCAGCCAAAGATATATTTTTGGAATGATCAAGACTTTCCAACTTCAAGCATGTCTTGTCAAATACTTCAGCTAATGAAATAAACTTAAAAGCTGAGCTAGTTCACAGCTTGATATTAAAGAGCCTTTCCAGATACTACAGCCCGTTTGCTCATAAATAATGTTAATTTTCAATTGGGAGAATTGGGGGGAAAAAAAACTTTGTTTGAAGTGGATTGTTTCTGTCCTGGATGCCAGTAAAGAGTCCATACAGAGTTTCAGACTAAAATACACTATATATAGTAACAACTACGATGTTTTAAACTAGTGCTGTCAAATGATTAATTGCGATTAACTGCATCCAAAATAAAAGTTTTTGTTTGCATAATATGTGTGTGTGTTCTGTGTATATTTATGTATATATGAATACACACACATAGGGTATATATTTTGAACATATTTACATGTATTCACACGTCTATATTTATATTCATATAATTTATATTATAAATAAATATATTTAATATATAAAAATAAAATGTTTCTGAAATATATACATGCATGTGTGTGTATTTGTATATGCATAATTAATATACAAAGTACACATACATATATTATGCAAGATTGATGGATGCAATTAATCGTTTGACAGCACTAATGCTTATATTATTGTGACTATATGTTCATCGTTATGTGGGCATTTATCATGCTTGCTTGATACTTTCTTAATTCTATAACAGTTTGATACTTGTATTGTGCCTTGAGATGCTCATGTGCTTTTCATTAATAAAAAAACATCAAGTAAATATTAAGACGCTTTATGGACACCTCTTATGTTTATTTTTGCTTTAGCAACCAAAATAGGTCCAATAGGAAATCGCAAAAGTGGAACAAACAGACGAAACATCAACACTCTCCAAACGTCGACTGTCCAATCAGATTAGTCTACGCAAAACCACTAGCCAATCAGAACATAGCCGGTGTCTAAAAGATGTGGAGAGAGATTTTGGACCAATGAGATTCATTTTCATCGTTTTAATTAAAATTTTTGTATTTTATTTATTATATTTTTAATACTAAAATATAAAATGCTATTAAAAACAATAAAAACAAAGACTCTTCATCTCATCCTAGACCTATGAGTGACATCTACATATATGCATTACTTTTTTAATATAACATTGACTAAAAGCTCATTAATCAAGTGAGGAAAAAATAGATCAATAAAACAATTAGATTATTTTGATGCTAAAACTCTCAAATAAAAATACTAAAATACCATTTTGTTTTTAAAAGGAAATTAAATAAAATATTTTAATAAATAAAGTATAACATTAGTTTTATGCTAAAAATCTCTTACTATTTAAAAAAAAAGAAATTGAATAAAATATTGAAAAAAATACATCTACATATATAATCTACATATTTATTAATAAATTACTAATAGCTCATAAATATGTTTAATCTGTCCATTTATCATAATTGATTCATTAACATCCTTTATTATAAATCATTACAATGATACAATTAAAATATAGTATAACAATTATAATATTTTTATGCTAAAAATCTAAAAGGAAAAAAAAAACATTTAAAAAATGTATTTTTTTTTTACGGAAATAAATATATTTCAAATCTGAAAAAATGACTCTTCACCTCATCTTACACCTATGAGAGACATCTCTCTCATAAATAAGCTTAATTAGTTCATTTATCATAGATTACTCTGTTTCATAATCACAAGCAGACATTTATTCAAGGTTAGGTTCAAGTACACAGGTTCGATTCCCAGGGAAAGCATGAACTGACCCAAATTTGTCCCTTTAACGCAATGCAATCTCTTCGATTAAACACATCTGGCAAAGGCATTGGTGTAGGTGTTGACTGACCTGTGGCGCTCGCGCTGCCCCCTGCAGGCGGCCTGTAGCGTGACGGCGGCACGGCGCTGCTGCAGGAAGCTGTGTCTCTGTCTGAGGCTCCTCCAGACAGACTGTATGAGGCGCGCGGCCGAGTGTTGCATCTGCAGGACTCTCCTCCAGCGCGTCTGGATGATCAGCGCCGCTCTCCTCCGCCGCAGGAACAGCCGGCGCTCTCTGAAGCCTCTCCAGGCCGCCTGCAGACGCAGCGCCGCCCCCTGCTGGAGCTCCGCGTCAGCACGAGTCAGACAGGCCCTCCACCAGCGCTGAGCGCAGAAACACACACAACACTGATTACTGTGCTGTACACACTGCATAATAGTTACTAACATAGCATGTGATTGATAAGTTATGACGTCTGTGTTCGGAAAACATACTGGCTGACCTCTCCTTTACTATTCATTTTATTAGATTTTTTTATTTGCATTTGTGTTATAATGTATTACTGAGTTACTGCTTTATCGTACATTTGTATTTTTGTTCTGATTTCATTGTATTACCCTGTATTTTATTTTATGCTGTGGTTCACCCTCTGCTTAAGAAACCTAATCTTGATCCATCCATCCTCAGTCATTTCAGACCTATTTCTAAGTTGCCTTTTATCTCAAAGCTATTAGAGAGAGTTGTTTATCATGAGTTGAACTCCTATATCAGTATGTCCAGTGTTTTAGATACTCTTTAGTCGGGTTTTAGATCACTGCACAGCACAGAGGCGCTCTCTGAAGCCTCTCCAGGCCGCCTGCAGACGCAGCGCCGCCCCCTGCTGGAGCTCCGCGTCAGCACGAGTCAGACAGGCCCTCCACCAGCGCTGAGCGCAGAAACACACACAACACTGATTACTGTGCTGTACACACTGCATAATAGTTACTAACATAGCATGTGATTGATAAGTTATGACGTCTGTGTTCGGAAAAAACATACTGGCTGACCTCCCCTTTACTATTCATTTTATTAGATTTTTTTATTTGCATTTGTGTTATAATGTATTACTGAGTTACTGCTTTATCGTACATTTGTATTTATTTTGTTCTGATTTTATTGTATTACCCTGTATTTTATTTTATGCTGTGGTTCACCCTCTGCTTAAGAAACCTCATCTTGATCCATCCATCCTCAGTCATTTCAGACCTATTTCTAAGTTGCCTTTTATCTCAAAGCTATTAGAGAGAGTTGTTTATCATGAGTTGAACTCCTATATCAGTATGTCCAGTGTTTTAGATACTCTTTAGTCGGGTTTTAGATCACTGCACAGCACAGAAACTGCACTGTTGAAGGTTAGCAATGACCTTTTGCAAGTTCTCGAAACTGGTTCATATGCGGTGCTTGTTTTGTTGGATTTAAGTGCGGCATTCAATACAATTGATCATAGTATTCTGTTACATCGGTTGGAAAAGTTGGTGGGTATTCAGGGTGTCGCTCTGCAGTGGTTGGCCTCTTATCTCAAAGACAGAACCTTCTCAGTGAGCATTGGGAAGTTTTCTTCTTTGTCGGCTCCTTTGTCATGCGGTGTGCCCCAAGGGTCTATTTTAGGCCCTCTTCTTTTTTCACTTTACATGCTTCCCTTGGTTGCCATTTTTAAGAAATATAAGATTTCATACCACTGCTATGCTGACGATACACAGTTCTATCCTCCAGTAAAAACTGACAGCAGTGATTCTTTGGATGTGCTCTACGACTGTCTTGAGGAGATAAAATGTTGGATGGCTAATCATTTTTTGCAATTAAACGAAAGCAAAAGTGAAATTCAGATTTTAGGTCACTCTAGGACTTCATCTGTTTTTAAGTTAGGGTTTCTCTCTGCCAGTGTTCAACCCTATGTAAGAAATCTTGGGGTTATATTTGATTCGTTACTCAGCTTTGAGAAACAAATTAGCACAGTGGTAAAGGGCAGCTTCTTCCACCTGAGATCAATTGCTAAACTGAAACAGTTTTTGCCCCACAAAGATCTGGAGACTGTAATCCATGCTTTCATAACATCACGCCTAGATTACTGTAATTCTCTTTACTGTAAATTTTGACTTGACTTACTGCCTTATTGCATGTTTTTAATTTTGTATTTTTGTTATTATATGATATTTTCTTCTAATTTTATTTGACAGAGTATTTCACTTTATTGTTTTTAATTTTGTATTTATTTTGCCCTAATTTTATTTTATTGCCTGATATTTTATTTTAATGCTTTATTGTATGTTTTAAATTAGTATTTGTGTTATTATGGATTATTTTGTTCAGATTTTATTTTATGGGCCTTTTTTACTGCTTTATTGTACATTTGAAATTTGTTGTATGTTTGTATTTGTATTTTTGTTATTATGCATTTTTTGCTCTAATTTATGTTATGGCCTAGTATTTTATTTTACTTGCTTTATTGTGTTTTAATGAATATATATATATTTTTTTTTAAGTATATCATTTTTAAAATAAAACCCAATAAGCCAATAAAATGAATAAATACCAGGTAAAATGAGACTCAAATGCAGTGTGTACCTGTATGAGTTGAGCGGCTTGTCTCTGTCTGCAGAAGCGTCTCCTCTCTTGCTGTGTCCTGAAGCTCCTCTGCAGACACACGATCCTCCTCAGCACCTCCTGATGAAGCTGCTCCTGCAGACGCTGCCGCAGACGCTCCCGCAGGAACACCTGAGACACACACACACACAGCGCTCAGTATCTCGGGACACGTGTGTGTGTGTGTGTGTATGTGTGTGTGAGTGTGTGTGAGAGAGTGTGTAAGAGAGAGAGTGTGTGTGAGTGTGTGTGAGAGAAAGTGTGTGTGTGTGTGTGTGTGAGGGAGTGAGTGTGTGTGTGTG
>NW_015506074.1:371632-422379 GCF_001515645.1 Sinocyclocheilus grahami
CTTAAAGTTGTGCATTACAGTGACTTTACCATGTTTTGTTTTTAAATTGTGGTAAAATCTACAATACCGCAATCACAAATTTCAGTGTTTTAATTGTTTTTCTGCCATAATTAAAAGTTATTAGTTAATACATTTAAAATTTTGTATTTTTAATAAACATTTGAGATTTTATGTGTTTTTTTATTTTAATTTAATTTGAATAATCAATTAAAATTATTTTTTTTATAAATAATTTTAATACATACATACGTTTTAATTTGTTTTAAATGATGCTATTTTTTTTTAGCTATAAAACAATCACAAATTGTGGTGCTGTATTTGTTTACCTGCTATAATAAAATTCATTAGTAAAATCAATAATACAATTTAGTTATTTATAAAGCTATTATTTAAATTATTATTAAAAAATGATATTTATTAGTTAAATTATTAATTACTTTCTTAATAATTGAACGTGTGTATTTTTACATGCTGCCACTTTATAAAATCAATACAGGTGCATTAAAGTGACTTTACCCTATTTTGTGTGGTAAACTCTACAATTGTATCAGAAATGCTGTTATTTTGTTTGTTTCGCTGCATGTCATGTGACCATTAGCTGACATCAGAGCTCGGTGAACATGTGGTTATAAAGGGATAGTTCACCCAAGAATGTGATGTTTATCTGCTCACCCGCAGGGCATCCAAGATGTAGGGTATACATCACTCATTGTTTACACAGTGCACAGTCATTGTAGGTACGATGGCTAATCAAAATGGTACTTACTTGTGCTTATCCGGATTGTTCAAACCGACTTAAAACTAAAAGATTACGTTCTCTCGCACGAACTCATTCAGGAGTCGTGACTTTCCACGTATTCCCAACTTCTGAACCTGCTCGCCGGAAGTTATGGTTGATTGCTCTTCGGCTGGATATCAACACACACCCATTAACGTAAACTACGCCAGAGCGCGTACACACCTCACGCACCGGATGCCGTGCGCGCGCCCAAAGACAGTTGGACATAGTGGTGTATTAGAGGTAAAAAATTATATAAATACTGTTCGGTTTCTGGCACAAACCGATCGTTTCGTGTCTTAGGACATCAATGTGTCGTCACGAGCCGCAGGGTTTAATTTGGATTTGTCTGTGCATGTTTTTTTTACTCTCATAGATTTTGTTACCATTGCCATGCATTATACGACTGACAGACTGCAACGGTTAAAGTTAAAAATCATCAAATGTGTTCTACTGAAGAAACAAAGTCACCTACATCTTGGATGCCCTGGGGGTAAGCAGATAAACATCACATTTCCATTTTTGGGTGAACTATCCCTTTAAATGAGGTAAATATGAAGTGAATGTTTGAGGGGTTTGTACCTGCTCATGTTCTCGCGGCGCGTGTTTGTTCCCTGCAGGTCTGATAGTGGAGTGCGTGGACTCCTCCGGCTGATGCTGGAATCTGACAGATGGAGAGGAACACAAACAACTGAGATCATTCATATAAACCAGACCAAACGAGACCAAACTAAAGCCGGTTTACACAAATATCCTGGAAGTCAAACAATAACCTCATCATTAACAGAACCATAACACAAACTCTTTATGATGATGTCAGATCGTTCTGATGGATTTTTGGCGAGATTATTTAGTCATTTTTATTGTTGAAGATTCATTTGCTGTGACGTTCCAAAAGTTTTTATTTTTATATTTTACGTTTTAATGTTTAAATTTATAGTTTAGTATTTTTTTTTTTTATATATATATATTTTACGTTTTCATTATAATTTCAAAGTTTTAGCAAATTTGTTGTGTTTTTGTACTTATTATTATTGAAATTTTTATATTTTCTGTTTTTATCATAATATCAGTTTAAGTTTTAGTAACTTCATTGTTTTACACAAAAAATGTTTTTTTATATTTTCTGTTTTCATTATAACGTCAAAGTTTTAGTAATTTTTGTTTTAATTTTTATGTTTACATTTTTTTTTACATTTTTTTATAGTTTCCATTTTAATGTTAGCCAAAGTTTTAGTCATTTTTGTTGTAATTTTTATGTTTACATTTTTTTTTTACTTTTTTTATAATTTCCATTTTAATGTTAGCCAAAGTTTTAGTAATTTTTATTAGTTTATAGATATAACTCTTTTAATAAATTAAGACATTATTTTGATAAATACATTGACAAATTAATATTTACTGAATTTATTAATTTTTTCATGCTGTAGTTTCATAAAGTCAATAAGCTACATTACAGTGTCTTTACCATGTTTGGTTTTTAACATTGTGGTAAAATTCACCATGAACGTGAACGTGTTATTACATTTTTAAATAATAACTTAAAATTTCAGCGGGACAACAAGAGTTTGGGAAATATATTTTATTATTTTATTTATTTATGTTATTTTAGAACATCAAGTTAATCAAGTTTTTTTTTTTTTGCAGTTAATATTTATTTTATTTCAAGTAACAAAATGTTTTGTCATCTTACTGTATTTGTCATCTTTGCATCGCTGCAGGATCTCAAGGCTCCGCTGGTGAACAGGATGATGCAGGAAACTGAAGCTGTCCACACTTTTCTGATTCTGAACCGGACCGTCAGAGCCTGGAGAGAGCGAGAGATGTAAATGTTCAGATGTTAAACCATTCTCTTTGTTGTCTTAATGCTTTGGCAATCAGCTGATCCAGAGCTTCAGTCCTGATGCTTCACTAACATCTACTGCTGCTCTGCATCACAGCATCAGAATCAGTCAGATTACTGCACAGATCAAACAGAGCTACATCACTCACTGGCAAACCCAAACACAACAGCAGAGTAAAGTGCAATGCTATCTGGCCCTAAAGAGAGAGTACAGTACGGCAGAGTATCTGTACACAGTGTCAGATAAGAAACTGAGAAGCACGTTGACCAGATACAGACTCAGCGGACACAAGCTGATGATAGAGACGGGCAGACACAGAAAAACATGGCTGCCACCGGAGCAGAGACTGTGTTCACACTGTGATCTGAATCAGATGGAGACAGAGCTGCACTTCCTAACAGAATGCCCCAAATACACAGATATACGGACAGTGTTCTACGATAAAATACAGCAGATCCATCAGACATTTCAAACTCTCTCAGACCAGGAGAAAGTGGCGTATCTGTTAGGAGAACAGAAGAACTGCTGTGTGTTTGCTGCTCAATATGTGTCTGCCTGTCACCACAGAAGAGAACACACTCAGCCTGCCCTGATCTGATGTTTCCAGCACAGCTACATTATATTACGCCTAATTACTCTATTATATTACTTAGATGTACAATCTCTTAAATTGAAATTGAGAGAGACAGAGAGAGAGAGACAGAGAGAGAGAGAGAGAGAGAGAGTGAGTAAGCGAGCGTCAGTCGTGAATGTGTCTCATGAATGTTTTAGTGTCGTCGTCTGCAGTTGTTGTTCTCGCTGGTCGAGGGATTCTGCAACAACAAACACTTTAATAAAACAACACAGCACATGTTCACAAACGCATGTGATAAACTATCACAACTGTGTCCGCGAACATCTGATCAGCAGCATATTCATATGCTATAGAAATAGCTGAGCTGCAAATAAAAAAAGTGTTTATTTATATGTTAAAATGCTTGCTTGTATGTTATAAATAAATAAGGTGCATGAAAATGTTTATCTATATTTTCATGTTTATTTTAGAAAGTAAATAATAAACAGTAAATACCTGTGGTTATATATTACTGTTTATTGTATATATATATATTTTAAAAATTAACAGGGAAACTGCCGCAAATAATGTAAAAAAAATTATGTATTAAAAATATATATATAAATTAAACAAATTGTATGTTTTTGTGTAAATTTACCTTTTTACATGTTACATTACACACTGAATTTTAAAAATGTTTTTAAATTTTTTTAATGTTTTTTATTATTATAAATGTATAGATACATTTTTATTTTTTATTATTTGTAATGTTTTTAATTATTTACAATTTATATAATTGTACTATTTATAAAAGTATTATTTTTATTATTATTATTAATAATAATAATCTTCTATTTTTATTGTCATTGCTTGCAAACAACATCAGGTAAAAATAAATTACATTAAAATGACATTTAATTAAAAACGAAGCATTGTGAATGAAATCACAGGGATGCTAAGCGTGTCAGCATCTAAAACGCATTGTTTCCAGTCTGCTGTTCTTCTGTCTCCATGCATGCATATTTTAACGTCACGAGAGCGTTTGCATCGTCTCCATGGCGATAAATAATAGAGATGTTGCATCATGGGTAGTTAATTCTTGTGCATGTGATTGTGAGAAACGTTTGTGAGTGTTTGAGTCTCACAGCTGCATGACAGGATCTGGTTTGTAATGACACTGTTTCTCACCGCTCGTCGTCGTCGTCTTCTCCTTGTGCCGTTTCCCGGCTTCTCTGAAGGCGACGAGCGCTCGGAAATAGGCGCGGACCACGGCCCAGCGGAAGGTGGCCACCGGATCGATTCCCATCAGGCCGCAGATGAAAGCATTTCGGCTGCTCTTCAGCAGAGCCACGATATCCGGACGCATGTGATCCGTGTTCTTCTCCCTGAAGTCCTGCAGACACAACAGACATGTCATAGACAGCACATGCATGCATACTTTATATATACAGTGCCCCCCACTGATATGGGCACCCTTGGTAAATATGAGCAAAGGCGGCTGAGAGAATAAATCTGCATTGCTTATCTTTTTGATCTTTCATTCAAAAAAATTCACAAAATTCTAAACTTTCATTGAAGTAAAACAATTGAAAGCGGGGGGAAACTCACATTACGAAATAAAGGTTTTTCTCCGATGCATGTTGGCTACCATTATTGGCACCCCTAGACATTCTTATGAGTAAAATATCTCTGAAGTATATTCATTCATATTTACATTTTGTAGCACACCAGGGTGACTGAAGTTATTTATTTTCACAGCCACCTTTGCTCATATTTACCAAGGGTGCCAATATTAGTGGGCGGCACTGTATAAAAGTAGTATGCTATTTCAAACCAGGGTTAGCTTTTTGTCACTAGAAATAAAATAAAATATAAGCTTAAACATTTTATTTCAGTTAGTTGACTACGTACACTAGGGACTAGGTAGAGTTGCCACATTTGTCCTTTTCATTTTGTTTAACTTGAAATAAAAATGAATAAAATGATATACACATTTATCAAAAAAAGACGAAAGCACAACAGTAATAAAACTTTAACTACAGTTAAAATGAAAACAGAAAATATAAAAATAAAATCTAATTCATAATATTAACAAAAACTATAATAGTATTTGACTAAAATAACACTATTTTAAACTAAGCAACATTTGCCATTTTCATTTGTTTAACTTGATGCAATAAAATCACTAAAACTGAAATAAAACATAATAAAATATAACAATAATAATAAAATGAAACAAAAATAAATATACTGAAAAAATACTACTAAAACTTACAAAAGCTCACGACAAAATAACTAAAAACGTCAGATAAAATTAAAACAGAAAATCTAAAAATGAAAACTAATTAAAAATATCATTAAAAACTGCAATACTATCTCAAGGATACGGTCACGGTTGCCTTCTGGGACAAGACGAAGAACGAGGAAACGAGGATAGACTCAAAACTACAGTCTTACAGAAGCAGTTCCGGGAGCATGACGTATGAGTTCAGCGTTGCGCATGCACCGGTGAGTCTCGTGAAAACCAACGTTTGTTAACAGGAGCAAAGGAAGCAAAGTTTCCTTACTTTAGCAAAGGAAAACCAGTCTCCTCTTGGCTTATATCAAAATCCTCTGACATGCTTCTTTACAAATCCTCGTTTTGTACTTCTAATTAGTGACCATGTTTTGTTCTGATCTCTCCGCTGCGCTTCCGTGTTCGTCACTTTTGAGCGGCGCATGCGCAAAGCCGACCTCATTCGTCATCTGCCCGGAGCTGCTTCCAGTGTACAACAGTGAGCGCAAGCTAGATTCAAGTGATTATTACGTTTTGAATATGGATATTTTTCTTACAAAAACGCATCGATTCGCTACAGGAGGCCTTTGTTCACCCCCCGGAGCCGTGTGAGATGTTTTTTTTAATGGATAGGCACTTTTTATTTCACTTCTTTTGGACTGATGCATGCATCACCCGCTGAGTGGCATTAAACAGCTTGAAAGATCAAAGACTATTTTTAATATAACTCCGACTGGATTCGTCTGAAAGAAGAAAGTCATATACACCTAGGATGGCTCTGGGGTGAGTAAAACACAGCCTAATTTTCATTTTTGGGTGAACTAACCTTTTAAGTACATGGGGTAATTGACAAGACACACCTGGGAGCAATCAACAATCAAACACATGGGAAAACCAAATGAACATAACGAACTATAATGAGGACAGGAACATAACCAAATAAGGGCATACAGAAACAGGAGGCAGGAACAGAGGGAAAACAAAACAAAAACAGACCATAAACGTGACATTACTCCCCCTCCCGAAAGGCGCGTCCCGCGCTGTAACAATTCAACCGGGGAGGGGGGGTGGGCGCCCTGGAGGCTGGTGCAAGACGGGGACAAGGAAGGCCTCCAGGGCGGATCAGGCAGTTCGAGTAACAGGCTCTAAGGCCCTCTTCGAGGCCAAAACCGGGGACTGGAGCCCTCCCTGGGCTTAACTGGGGAACCGGGAGCCCACACTGGAGCGAGCTCTGGGGCTGGAGCCGACACTGGAGCGAGAGCCCACAATCTCCTCCTCCGCAATCTCCTGTCTTTGATCTTTCAAGCTGTTTAATGGCACTCAGCTGGTGTTGCATGCATCAGTCCAAAAGAAGTTAAATAAAAAGCACCCATCCATTAAAACAAAAGTGTCTCACACGGCTCCAGGGGGTGAACAAAGGCCTCCTGTAGCGAATCGATGCGTTTTTGTAAGAAAAATATCCATATTCAAAACGTAATAATCACTATAATGTAGCTTGCGCTCACTGTTGTACACGGAAGCAGCTCCGGGCGGATGACGTATGAGTTCAGTGCTGCGCATGCCAACGTTTGTTAACAGGAGCAAAGGAAGCAAAGTTTCCTTACTTTAGCAAAGGAAAACCAGTCTCCTCTTGGCTTATATCAAAATCCTCTGACATGCTTCTTTACAAATCCTCGTTTTGTACTTCTAATTAGTGACCATGTTTTGTTCTGATCTCTCCGCTGCGCTTCCGTGTTCGTCACTTTTGAGCGGCGCATGCGCAAAGCCGACCTCATTCGTCATCTGCCCGGAGCTGCTTCCAGTGTACAACAGTGAGCGCAAGCTAGATTCAAGTGATTATTACGTTTTGAATATGGATATTTTTCTTACAAAAACGCATCGATTCGCTACAGGAGGCCTTTGTTCACCCCCCGGAGCCGTGTGAGATGTTTTTTTTAATGGATAGGCACTTTTTATTTCACTTCTTTTGGACTGATGCATGCATCACCCGCTGAGTGGCATTAAACAGCTTGAAAGATCAAAGACTATTTTTAATATAACTCCGACTGGATTCGTCTGAAAGAAGAAAGTCATATACACCTAGGATGGCTCTGGGGTGAGTAAAACACAGCCTAATTTTCATTTTTGGGTGAACTAACCTTTTAAGTACATGGGGTAATTGACAAGACACACCTGGGAGCAATCAACAATCAAACACATGGGAAAACCAAATGAACATAACGAACTATAATGAGGACAGGAACATAACCAAATAAGGGCATACAGAAACAGGAGGCAGGAACAGAGGGAAAACAAAACAAAAACAGACCATAAACGTGACATTACTCCCCCTCCCGAAAGGCGCGTCCCGCGCTGTAACAATTCAACCGGGGAGGGGGGGTGGGCGCCCTGGAGGCTGGTGCAAGACGGGGACAAGGAAGGCCTCCAGGGCGGATCAGGCAGTTCGAGTAACAGGCTCTAAGGCCCTCTTCGAGGCCAAAACCGGGGACTGGAGCCCTCCCTGGGCTTAACTGGGGAACCGGGAGCCCACACTGGAGCGAGCTCTGGGGCTGGAGCCGACACTGGAGCGAGAGCCCACAATCTCCTCCTCCGCAATCTCCTCTTTTGGGCAGAGGAGAGGGAGATGATCGTCGGGCTTGACAGCGGAAAGGCCGGTGAACTTGAGAGCTGAACGGCCGGCGGCTTGTGTGAGCCGCAGCCGGCGGGCTTGACATTGGAGCGGCTGGCGAATTTGAGTGAGCAGCGGCCAGCAGGCTTGTGTGAGCCACAGTCGGCAGGCTTGACAATGCCGCGAAGCGTGCGGCGGTTTCCATGCCGCGGGGGTAAAACAGGACAACAAAAGAAAACATTTTCAAAAAACTGAAAACAAAACGGGGAGAAGGAGCGCTGCTTACTATTGTAGTGGGTCCGGTATTTTGTCACGGTTGCCTTCTGGGACAAGACGAAGAACGAGGAAACGAGGATAGACTCAAAACTACAGTCTTTAATAAACAATCCAAAAGGGAAACACAAGGCAGGGCGAGACTCACATGAAGCACAACTTCGACGTATAATACCAGACCAACTCAGATAACACCGACAGGAACTTAAGTACATGGGGTAATTGACAAGACACACCTGGGAGCAATCAATAATCAAACACACGGGAAAACCAAATGAACAAACTATAAACTCAGATAACACCGACAGGAACTTAAGTACATGGGGTAATTGACAAGACACACCTGGGAGCAATCAATAATCAAACACACGGGAAAACCAAATGAACAAACTATAATGAGGACAGGAACATAACCAAATAAGGGCATACAGAAACAGGAGGCAGGAACAGAGGGAAAACGAAACAAAAACAGACCATAAACGTGACCGATACTAAAATAACCAGGGTTATTACAGTTAAAACAAAAACATTGTTAACAGGAGCAAAGGAAGCAAAGTTTCCTTACTTTAGCAAAGGAAAACCAGTCTCCTCTTGGCTTATATCAAAATCCTCTGACATGCTTCTTTACAAATCCTCGTTTTGTACTTCTAATTAGTGACCATGTTTTGTTCTGATCTCTCCGCTGCGCTTCCGTGTTCGTCACTTTTGAGCGGCGCATGCGCAAAGCCGACCTCATTCGTCATCTGCCCGGAGCTGCTTCCAGTGTACAACAGTGAGCGCAAGCTAGATTCAAGTGATTATTACGTTTTGAATATGGATATTTTTCTTACAAAAACGCATCGATTCGCTACAGGAGGCCTTTGTTCACCCCCCGGAGCCGTGTGAGATGTTTTTTTTAATGGATAGGCACTTTTTATTTCACTTCTTTTGGACTGATGCATGCATCACCCGCTGAGTGGCATTAAACAGCTTGAAAGATCAAAGACTATTTTTAATATAACTCCGACTGGATTCGTCTGAAAGAAGAAAGTCATATACACCTAGGATGGCTCTGGGGTGAGTAAAACACAGCCTAATTTTCATTTTTGGGTGAACTAACCTTTTAAGTACATGGGGTAATTGACAAGACACACCTGGGAGCAATCAACAATCAAACACATGGGAAAACCAAATGAACATAACGAACTATAATGAGGACAGGAACATAACCAAATAAGGGCATACAGAAACAGGAGGCAGGAACAGAGGGAAAACAAAACAAAAACAGACCATAAACGTGACATTACTCCCCCTCCCGAAAGGCGCGTCCCGCGCTGTAACAATTCAACCGGGGAGGGGGGGTGGGCGCCCTGGAGGCTGGTGCAAGACGGGGACAAGGAAGGCCTCCAGGGCGGATCAGGCAGTTCGAGTAACAGGCTCTAAGGCCCTCTTCGAGGCCAAAACCGGGGACTGGAGCCCTCCCTGGGCTTAACTGGGGAACCGGGAGCCCACACTGGAGCGAGCTCTGGGGCTGGAGCCGACACTGGAGCGAGAGCCCACAATCTCCTCCTCCGCAATCTCCTCTTTTGGGCAGAGGAGAGGGAGATGATCGTCGGGCTTGACAGCGGAAAGGCCGGTGAACTTGAGAGCTGAACGGCCGGCGGCTTGTGTGAGCCGCAGCCGGCGGGCTTGACATTGGAGCGGCTGGCGAATTTGAGTGAGCAGCGGCCAGCAGGCTTGTGTGAGCCACAGTCGGCAGGCTTGACAATGCCGCGAAGCGTGCGGCGGTTTCCATGCCGCGGGGGTAAAACAGGACAACAAAAGAAAACATTTTCAAAAAACTGAAAACAAAACGGGGAGAAGGAGCGCTGCTTACTATTGTAGTGGGTCCGGTATTTTGTCACGGTTGCCTTCTGGGACAAGACGAAGAACGAGGAAACGAGGATAGACTCAAAACTACAGTCTTTAATAAACAATCCAAAAGGGAAACACAAGGCAGGGCGAGACTCACATGAAGCACAACTTCGACGTATAATACCAGACCAACTCAGATAACACCGACAGGAACTTAAGTACATGGGGTAATTGACAAGACACACCTGGGAGCAATCAATAATCAAACACACGGGAAAACCAAATGAACAAACTATAATGAGGACAGGAACATAACCAAATAAGGGCATACAGAAACAGGAGGCAGGAACAGAGGGAAAACGAAACAAAAACAGACCATAAACGTGACCGATACTAAAATAACCAGGGTTATTACAGTTAAAACAAAAACAATAAAAAAAGCATTTTATTAATTGAAATATAATAAATAAAAATAAATAAATAACTGAGAAAAAAAATCAGCTAGTTGAATTAAAGTTACACATTATATGTATTATATAATGTAATTATATATATATATATATATATACATATATACAGTATATAAAAAATCCCATCAAAATTACTAAAAATGTCAAATTCAAATGAAAACGGAAAATATAAAAATAAAAATAATAATAATAGTATATGAACGGTACTAAAATAGCACGGATTCAAGCAGATTGAGAATGAAGGGCAGTAATGTGAGCTGATGGTGATGTGAAGCAGCTGTTCTCATAGTCGACACTGATACTGTCACATCTGCTCCAAACACAGCTCGAATAAACACAGAGACGACAACAGCTTTACGTGTGTGTGTGTGAGTGTGTGAGAGAGTGTGAGTGTGTGTGTGTGAGTGTGTGAGAGAGAGAGAGTGTGTGTGTGTGTGTGTGTGAGTGTGTGAGAGAGAGAGAGTGTGAGTGTGTGTGTGTGAGTGTGTGTGAGAGAGAGAGAGTGTGTGTGTATGTGTGTGTAGCGTGCAGATTTAACCCTCTCTGCCAAACATGTGCTCCAGATACACCCGATCCAACCAATCAGATCAAAGCACAGAATTAGGTCACTGTGTGTGTGTGTAACATATGCAAATGCTCACTCAATCACACACACTTAAGCACTGAAGCAGCAGAGCTGGGGTCTGCAAGTTTCTCACCTTGACGCTGTATTTGACTTTCCCGGCGTAGTGTCGGATGATGAACGCCGGCTCCATGACGGCTGGGAACTCGATGTAGCCGTTTCCCTCGTGCTGCCGCTTAAACTTATCCAGCAGAGTCTGATTAGACGCCTGCGGAAAACTGCAAGCCAACCACAACAACATTCACATTCACACCTGATCAAACACTCCAGTCTGCAATAATTCATCACTGTTTTATGATAGAAATGCTACTAAACAGAAGCAGAGTTCAAACAATAATGTATCTATTAACACTCTATTGCTCATTATGAAAACAATGTTAACATTTTCTTGTATAAATGTAACTTCTTTACTAAAATCAAAAACTAATTTAGAAAATAAATATTTGATATTTATTTATAATAATATTTTCAGGCTTTTATCCTTTCAGTCAGGTATAGTTAACTGAAACTTAAACCAAAAACATAAAAAAAAACATTTTTGTTACTTGAAATAAAATAAACTGAAATAAAATATATAATAAATTGAAACGTTCAGCTAGTTGCCAATGCAATTTTTACTTTATTTAAACCTGAAGTACTAAAATAACTAAAACTGAAATAAAAATGTATGTATATATTACAAATAAATATCATATATTCATTTTCAAATTTTGATTAGTAAATATACTAATTGCAAATGTGCAAATATACAAATGATTGCAATATTTAATCAGTAAAGTAGTTCATTTTCATACAAGAAAAGTCAAGGTTATATTTTCATAATATGAGCATAAAGTAAAAACTAATAAATTAAAAAAATTAAAATAAAACTTTTTTTTTTTACATAATATCTAAATTTTTTTAAGAAATAAAAAACTATAAAATGATTGAAAAAAATAAATACACAAGAAAATGACTAAAATGTAAATTAAATTGAAAATGTATAAAAATATAAAAATAAAAGTGAATTTAAAATAAAATAAAAAACTAAAAAATAATATGTGTGTGTGTGTTTATGTATGTATGTATGTGTATATATAGCAAAAACAGTAACATTACTACAACTTGGACTAAAATGGAAAATATGTATAAAAAAACCTAATTCAAAATATCAATACAAACTATACCATCATCTTAATTACACAAAAATAAATCTGATTTTAATATTTGTGGTGACTTATCCAGTTTTCTGATGTTATAACAATATAACAAACAACAAAGATAATGATATTAAAGAATTAAATAAACATTAATGTGAATAAATCCAATGGAACCGGCTTCTAGCTTAATATTTACTAAACATTTCTGTGAAACCCAAAGCAAGAACACTTCAGTAATGGAAGACACATAATATCTGAAAGCTGCGTGATAACTGACTGGGCAGCACTCGGTCAGATGCGGCTGAGCGGAGACCAGACTCACTTGCACTCCTCGTCCAGCAGGTGCAGCAGCGCGGTGGGTTTCTTGCTGATGAGGTTGATGCAGGCCGTGTTGTCGATGTAGTCGATCATGTGCCAGCTGATGCCCTCCGAGCGATACTCCTCCTGACAGACCAAACACACACCGCAAACCTTCTGTGTTACTGCACACATACCCTGCAGCTCGAAGGCTTTCAAAGGTCTGAATATGAAAACAATATTAAATATAATAATGCTTTTATTTAATCCTGTATCATATACACTAACAACATTACTAACCTCCAAGTTTAGGTCTTTTAATATTTTTTTTATTATTTCTGCAGCAGTTAGAATAGTTTCATACTAACAACAATAGTTATTATTATTTTAATAGTGCCTTCCAAACATAAATTGTAACTCGAAGTGTTTCAGAAAATAAATACAATAAAAACAACAACAGCAACAATAATCATAATCATCATAAGAATAATAATGTATATAATAACAATACGTTTATAATGTATAAAATGAACAACTTTACTAAAATTCATATAACTGATGCCTGATATTTATTAATAATATTATATATATATAATTTACATAATTTTAATAATATAGTATTTCTTTTTAAATGTGTCTATATAGTTTTTTATGATCATATTATGAAAATGTAAAAAAAACAATTTCTTGTATAAAATGAACTTCACTAAAATCAAAAACAATTTTTGAAAACGAATATTTGATATGTATTTATAATAACCTTTTCAGGCTTTAATCCTTTAAATCAGGGTTATTATAGTTAACGGAAACTAAAACCATAAAAAAATGTTACTTGAAATAAAATAAAAATGTAAAAAACAATTTGACTGAAATAAAATACATAATAAATGTAAACCATTTCAGCTAGTTGCCAACGCAACGTTTCCGTTCATTTTAAGCTTTAAATGTCTATATAGTTTATGCTTATATTTTGAAAGTGTAAAAGATCTTTCCATTTTCTTGTATAAAATGAACTTATTTACTAAAATAAAAAATATATTTTTTATTATTTAACTAAATGAAAATAAGAAGTGTCGCCTTGGCAACTAGCTGAAATAAAATTGTTACTTTTTAAATATTTTATATCGTTTCAGTTATCATTTATTTTATTTAAATTAACAAAATGTTTTTAATGGGTTTAATCAGTTTTAATGAACTATAATAACCCTGGAGTTGTTCACAGAAAAACATCACATTTATTCCTCGAATTATCCCTTTAAATAAGCACAGTATTCACATTAAACGCATAAAAGATCAAGATTTAAACACACTTCAGGTTAGTCTATATTCTAAGACTCCAGTGTGGAATCGGTAATGAAATGTGATCATGTGAGCGCAGAACAGGACGAGTAAACGACGGCGCTCATGTGATCAGATCCAGAGATCTGTTACCTGCTCCAGCTTGAAGACGTGCTGGTTGAAGTAATGCTGTAGCGTCTCGTTGGCGAAGTTGATGCAGAACTGCTCGAAGCTGTTGTTCTCGTAGTCCTCAAAGCCGAAGATGTCCAGCACACCGATGGACAGGATCTGAAACACACACACATCTCACATCAGGTCAATGTGAAACTGAGCGCTGATGCATGACTTCACCACGTCATCATGACTGTCGGAGCTGATCGCTTTATTGATGAGGCAGCTCAGAGACATTGATGAACAATCAGTCACTGAAGTCAGCTAGACAGAACCTGCCAATAATGGGAGGAAATGTGTGTACTAGGATTATTACAAATATAATACACACACCTTTCACACAGCATAATCGTAAAATGTGTGCGTTTTTGAGAAAGTTTCTGCTTTTGCATGAGGTTCTGTGTTTTTGTGTGAGTTTGAGATTGTGTGCACTTGTGCGATTTTGTGTGTGCGAGTGTTTGTGAGTTAGTGTGTTTTTGCGAGTTTGTGTGAGTGTTTGTGAGTTTGTGTGAATTTATGTAAGTGTTTACGAGTTTGTGTGAGTGTTTGCGAGTTTGTGTGAGTGTTTGCGAGTTTGTGTGAGTGTTTGCGAGTTTGTGTGAGTGTTTGCGAGTTTGTGTGAGTGTTTGCGAGTTTGTGTGAGTGTTTGCGAGTTTGTGTGAGTGTTTGCGAGTTTGTGTGAGTGTTTGCGAGTTTGTGTGAGTGTTTGCGAGTTTGTGTGAGTGTTTGCGAGTTTGTGTGAGTGTTTGCGAGTTTGTGTGAGTGTTTGCGAGTTTGTGTGAGTGTTTGCGAGTTTGTGTGAGTGTTTGCGAGTTTGTGTGAGTGTTTGCGAGTTTGTGTGAGTGTTTGCGAGTTTGTGTGAGTGTTTGCGAGTTTGTGTGAGTGTTTGCGAGTTTGTGTGAGTGTTTGCGAGTTTGTGTGAGTGTTTGCGAGTTTGTGTGAGTGTTTGCGAGTTTGTGTGAGTGTTTGCGAGTTTGTGTGAGTGTTTGCGAGTTTGTGTGAGTGTTTGCGAGTTTGTGTGAGTGTTTGCGAGTTTGTGTGAGTGTTTGCGAGTTTGTGTGAGTGTTTGCGAGTTTGTGTGAGTGTTTGCGAGTTTGTGTGAGTGTTTGCGAGTTTGTGTGAGTGTTTGCGAGTTTGTGTGAGTGTTTGCGAGTTTGTGTGAGTGTTTGCGAGTTTGTGTGAGTGTTTGCGAGTTTGTGTGAGTGTTTGCGAGTTTGTGTGAGTGTTTGCGAGTTTGTGTGAGTGTTTGCGAGTTTGTGTGAGTGTTTGCGAGTTTGTGTGAGTGTTTGCGAGTTTGTGTGAGTGTTTGCGAGTTTGTGTGAGTGTTTGCGAGTTTGTGTGAGTGTTTGCGAGTTTGTGTGAGTGTTTGCGAGTTTGTGTGAGTGTTTGCGAGTTTGTGTGAGTGTTTGCGAGTTTGTGTGAGTGTTTGCGAGTTTGTGTGAGTGTTTGCGAGTTTGTGTGAGTGTTTGCGAGTTTGTGTGAGTGTTTGCGAGTTTGTGTGAGTGTTTGCGAGTTTGTGTGAGTGTTTGCGAGTTTGTGTGAGTGTTTGCGAGTTTGTGTGAGTGTTTGCGAGTTTGTGTGAGTGTTTGCGAGTTTGTGTGAGTGTTTGCGAGTTTGTGTGAGTGTTTGCGAGTTTGTGTGAGTGTTTGCGAGTTTGTGTGAGTGTTTGCGAGTTTGTGTGAGTGTTTGCGAGTTTGTGTGAGTGTTTGCGAGTTTGTGTGAGTGTTTGCGAGTTTGTGTGAGTGTTTGCGAGTTTGTGTGAGTGTTTGCGAGTTTGTGTGAGTGTTTGCGAGTTTGTGTGAGTGTTTGCGAGTTTGTGTGAGTGTTTGCGAGTTTGTGTGAGTGTTTGCGAGTTTGTGTGAGTGTTTGCGAGTTTGTGTGAGTGTTTGCGAGTTTGTGTGAGTGTTTGCGAGTTTGTGTGAGTGTTTGCGAGTTTGTGTGAGTGTTTGCGAGTTTGTGTGAGTGTTTGCGAGTTTGTGTGAGTGTTTGCGAGTTTGTGTGAGTGTTTGCGAGTTTGTGTGAGTGTTTGCGAGTTTGTGTGAGTGTTTGCGAGTTTGTGTGAGTGTTTGCGAGTTTGTGTGAGTGTTTGCGAGTTTGTGTGAGTGTTTGCGAGTTTGTGTGAGTGTTTGCGAGTTTGTGTGAGTGTTTGCGAGTTTGTGTGAGTGTTTGCGAGTTTGTGTGAGTGTTTGCGAGTTTGTGTGAGTGTTTGCGAGTTTGTGTGAGTGTTTGCGAGTTTGTGTGAGTGTTTGCGAGTTTGTGTGAGTGTTTGCGAGTTTGTGTGAGTGTTTGCGAGTTTGTGTGAGTGTTTGCGAGTTTGTGTGAGTGTTTGCGAGTTTGTGTGAGTGTTTGCGAGTTTGTGTGAGTGTTTGCGAGTTTGTGTGAGTGTTTGCGAGTTTGTGTGAGTGTTTGCGAGTTTGTGTGAGTGTTTGCGAGTTTGTGTGAGTGTTTGCGAGTTTGTGTGAGTGTTTGCGAGTTTGTGTGAGTGTTTGCGAGTTTGTGTGAGTGTTTGCGAGTTTGTGTGAGTGTTTGCGAGTTTGTGTGAGTGTTTGCGAGTTTGTGTGAGTGTTTGCGAGTTTGTGTGAGTGTTTGCGAGTTTGTGTGAGTGTTTGCGAGTTTGTGTGAGTGTTTGCGAGTTTGTGTGAGTGTTTGCGAGTTTGTGTGAGTGTTTGCGAGTTTGTGTGAGTGTTTGCGAGTTTGTGTGAGTGTTTGTGAGTTTTTGTGAGTTTGTGTGAGTGTTTGTGAGTTTGTGTGAATTTATGTAAGTGTTTGTGAGTTTGTGTTTTTGCGAGTTTGTGTGAGTGTTTGTGAGTTTGTGTTTTTGCGAGTTTGTGTGAGTGTTTGCGAGTTTGTGTTTTTGTGAGTTTGTGTGAGTGTTTGTGAGTTTGTGTGAGTGTTTGTGAGTTTGTGTGAGTGTATGTGAGTTTTTGTTTGTGCGAGTACTTGTGTGTTTTTGTGTGTTTGTTTGTGTGAGTGTTTGTTTGTGTGTGTGTGTGTGTTTGAATGTTTTTGAATGTGTTTGTGTTTGTATGTGTGTGCGTGTCTGTGTGTGCGCGTGTTTGAATGTGTGTGTGTGTGTTTGTACCTTGTCTGAATCCTCCAGGTCTTTGTTGTAGAGCAGTGCGTGGTTTGTGCGGAAGACAATCCAGTCGAACAGAGCGCCGTACAGAGATTTGGCCATCGAGTCCCTCACCGTCCCGGCCTGCGCAAACACATACCTGTCAATCACCGCCATCACACGTGTGTGTGTGTGTGTGTGTGTGTGTCTCACATGCTCATCACACAAACACACTCACAGCCCGTCATTTGTGTGTTTGTGAGGGTTTTTGTGTATTTGTGAGTTTTTTTGAGTTTGTGTGTTTTGTGAGTTTTTATTTGTGTGTTTGTGTGAGTTTGTGTGAGTTTGTGTAAGTTTTTGTGTGAGCTTTTGTAAGTTTGAATGAGTTTGTGAGTTTGTGTGTGTTTTTGTGAGTTTGTGTGTGTTTGAGTCTTTATGTGTGTGTGTTTGTACCTTGTCTGAATCCTCCAGGTCTTTGTTGTAGAGCAGTGCGTGGTTTGTGCGGAAGACGATCCAGTCGAACAGAGCGCCGTACAGAGATTTGGCCATCGAGTCCCTCACCGTCCCGGCCTGCGCAAACACATACCTGTCAATCACCGCCATCACACGTGTGTGTGTGTGTGTGTGTGTGTGTCTCACATGCTCATCACACAAACACACTCACAGCCCGTCAATGTGACTAAATCAGGAAATACATAAACACCACAAACTAGATTTTTACATTTTGTGAGGAGAATGTGCGTGATGTTTCCGTGAATACACCAGCATCTACAAGCGTGAAGAACAGAAGAACAGACCAAACGTTCAATGAGAAATCACATCAAATTAAAGCAACACAAGCAGTGGACGTGTTTGCTGCTTCACAGACTGAAAGCACTGTGTGAAACTCAGATATCAGAGTGAGATTATTTAGGGGAAACTCTGGTCTCACACAGAAACGTCCCTGAATTTCCACGAACAAGTCACTTCCTTCGTCACACAAACCTGTAGCATGCCTTCACAGGAGTAATTGTGTGTGTGTGTGTGTGTGTGTGTGTGTGTGTGTGTATACGTATATACTGAAAGAAAAATGGATAGAAACCATTTTCATTCAGAAGCTGCTAGCAAATTCCACAAAGAAAGAAATGGCAAGAAACATTTAATTATACATCAAGGGCCAGATTTACTAAACAGGGCAAATTAGGATTAGAGCGCAATTCCATAAAAGCGCTGATGGGAGGGGAACATTTACTAACAATGCGCACTTTAAAGAACACAGATGCAGCCAGATCATTTCCATAATGACCAGCTCAATCTACCAAGAGCAGCACAAATTACCACCTGCTTTAAATAATGACGCAAATGCCAGTAATTTGACGAGCGCAAACGTTAGTAAATCACATTATGTGATTCATTTTAATACTCTCTTCCCATAAACGTTGCGTCTGAAAGGGAAACTCCTACAAATGCATATTCAATAAGGTCAGGCGCAAAAATAACTGTGTCCACGCCTAATTCTTCACTAAATCCTGACAGAACTATTTTAACGCCAAAAGACGGTTTGCGCTGCCGCAAGCTGTTACTAAATCTGGCCCCAAATTTTCAAGTAGAAAGTCATATTTATTGCAAATCGTACTCCACTACTATTACAAAATAAATAAATAAATAAATGTAGATTATATAAACCATTATAAACCTATATAATAAATAAATATACATAGTTAATATGCACATATATATTACTTTTCATAATTAAAAACCTATATAAACATAAATAAACCTGTATATTAATTAAAATACATAAAATATATGCGAGAAACTACTATATAAATACATATAATAAAAGCATGCATGTACACCTGTGTGTATATAAAACTATTACAGCATTATCAAAAATATATGTATTTTAATGTATATATTCATCACCGATAAAATAAAAAAATTCTGTGCATACATGCATATAATTAATACACACTTTTTATTGTATGCGAACATATTTTATTTAATTTATTAGATCTTTTATTTAATATACAGATTTATGCAGGATTTTAACTTTATATAATCTGTCTATATAATATATATAGCCACAATTACCACACTACATGTAAACCTAAACAAATAAAAAAATCTTATTTACATCTTAAAGTTTTAGTAATTAAATTATTTGTTTCAAAATAATCCTCAACAATCTTACGTATGTTTTAGGTTTTAATGTGGTTTGAAACTCTCTCTCTCTCTCTCTCTCTCTCTCTATATATATATATCCGTCTCTCTCTCTTTCTCTCTCTCTCTCAGCTGATTTAATGTTCGAGCAGCACACACAGATATCCTTCAGCGTGTGTAAAGCCTATAAAGCTGCAGCCGCTGCCAAGAACGCCACTTACTGAACCTGTACGAGCTAAAACACATAAAACTCTCCCCACTTAACACCCATCAAACTACTCTGACGTCCAGCCGCATGAGAAAGCAGACGTGCGTCGCCGGGCCTGATGGGAAGAGTGAAGCTGATTGGCTGCTGAGAGACTCAAGGACGTTCAGGCCAAACGTTGATGGATTTAAACACTGACTATACACTGTTCATAATAAACACATGTTCAGTTCTGCAGAAGATGCTCCTGCATTATTGATTCAGCTTTTATTTTTAGCTAAATTCTGGAGGAGGAAGAAACATTACATAAAACACCCCCTGCGTGATTCATTATTCACAACACTTTAACATTTAAAGAGTCGTGAGAGTCGTTCTGCTCACGTACTCAGAAACGGTGGAGGAGAATTTAAGTGTCATTCATCGTTAAGATCACGGAAAAACCTGCATCTGTGCGTGTGTCTGTGAGCTTGTGAAAGCTGAACATAACTCAAATAAAATCAATAAAATAAAATACAACTAAAATGAATAAAATACATGCCATTTTAAATTAAAAAAAAAAAATATTAGCTGAAAAATAATAAAATAATAAAAAATTGATAAATAAAAGAATAAAAATAACTTAAAAATACTTTAATAAAAATTTATAGAGTTATACAGCTGATAAATTTGTAAAATATTAATGAATAAAACCTATACATGCATTTAAAAAAACAAACAAACAAACAGTAAAAACACAAAAAAATCACTAAAACTTCAACTAAAATTAAAATGAAAACAAAAGATAAAAAATAGAAACTGATAGTGATAGTTGTAGCACTAAAATTAAAATTACTGAAATAAAAATGTATTATTAAAAATGTATAATTATTAAGGTAAATTGTGTGTGTGTGTGTGTGTGAGTGAGTCTGTGTGTGTGTGAGTGAGTCTGTGTCTGTGTGTGGGTGTGTGTGTGAGTGAGTGAGTGTGTGGGTGTGAGTGAGTGAGAGTCTGTGTGAGTGTCTGTGAGTGAGTGAGTGAGTGTGTGTGTGAGTGTGTGTGAGTGTGTGTGAGAGTGTGTGTGTGTGTGAGTGTGTGTGTGAGTGAGTGAGTGAGTGAGAGTGTGTGTGAGTGAGTGTGAGTGTGAGTGAGTGAGTGAGAGTCTGTGTGTGTGTGTGTGTGTGTGTGTGAGTGAGTGAGTGAGTGTCTGTGTGAGTGAGTGAGTGAGTGAGTGAGTGAGTGAGTGAGTGAGTGAGTGAGCGAGCGTGTGAGTGAGTGAGTGAGCGAGCGTGTGTGTGAGTGTCTGTGTCTGTGTGTGTGAGTGAGTGAGTGAGTGAGTGAGTGTCTGTGTCTGTGAGTGAGTGAGTGAGTGAGTGTGTGTGTGTGTGTGTGTGTGTGTGTGAGTGAGTGAGTGTGTGTGTGCGTGTGAGTGTCTGTGAGTGAGTGAGTGAGTGAGTGTGTCTGTGTCTGTGTCTGTGCCTGCGTGTGTGTGTGAGTGAGTGAGTGTGTGTGTGCGTGTGAGTGTCTGTGAGTGAGTGAGTGAGTGAGTGTGTCTGTGTCTGTGTCTGTGCCTGCGTGTGTGTGTGAGTGAGTGAGTGTGTGTGTGCGTGTGAGTGTCTGTGAGTGAGTGAGTGAGTGAGTGTGTCTGTGTCTGTGTCTGTGCCTGCGTGTGTGTGTGAGTGAGTGAGTGTGTGTGTGCGTGTGAGTGTCTGTGAGTGAGTGAGTGAGTGAGTGTGTCTGTGTCTGTGTCTGTGCCTGCGTGTGTGTGTGAGTGAGTGAGTGTGTGTGTGCGTGTGAGTGTCTGTGAGTGAGTGAGTGAGTGAGTGTGTCTGTGTCTGTGTCTGTGCCTGCGTGTGTGTGTGAGTGAGTGAGTGTGTGTGTGCGTGTGAGTGTCTGTGAGTGAGTGAGTGAGTGAGTGAGTGTCTGTGTCTGTGTCTGTGTCTGTGTGTGAGTGAGTGAGTGAGTGAGTGAGTGAGTGAGCGTCTGTGTCTGTGAGTGAGTGAGTGAGTGTGTCTGTGTCTGTGTCTGTGCCTGCGTCTGTGTGTGAGTGAGTGAGTGTGTGTGTGCGTGTGAGTGTCTGTGAGTGAGTGAGTGAGTGTGTGTGTGAGTGTGTGTGTGAGTGAGTGAGTGAGTGTGTGTGTGTGTGTGTGAGAGTGAGTGAGTGAGTGAGTGTGTGTGTGTGTGTGTGAGAGTGAGTGAGTGAGTGAGTGTGTGTGTGTGTGTGTGAGAGTGAGTGAGTGAGTGAGTGTGTGTGTGTGTGTGTGAGAGTGAGTGAGTGAGTGAGTGTGTGTGTGTGTGTGTGAGAGTGAGTGAGTGAGTGAGTGTGTGTGTGTGTGTGTGAGAGTGAGTGAGTGAGTGAGTGTGTGTGTGTGTGTGTGAGAGTGAGTGAGTGAGTGAGTGTGTGTGTGTGTGTGTGAGAGTGAGTGAGTGAGTGAGTGTGTGTGTGTGTGTGTGAGAGTGAGTGAGTGAGTGAGTGTGTGTGTGTGTGTGTGAGAGTGAGTGAGTGAGTGAGTGTGTGTGTGTGTGTGTGAGAGTGAGTGAGTGAGTGAGTGTGTGTGTGTGTGTGTGAGAGTGAGTGAGTGAGTGAGTGTGTGTGTGTGTGTGTGAGTGAGTGAGTCTGTGTGAGTGAGTGAGTGAGTGAGTGTGTGAGTGAGTGAGTCAGTGTGTGTGTGTGTGTGTGTGAGTGAGTGAGTGTGTGGTGTGTGTGAGTGAGTGAGTGTGTGTGTGTGAGTGAGTGTCTGTGAATGAGTGTGTGAGTGAGTGAGTGAGTGAGTGTGAGTGAGTGAGTGTGTGTGAGAGTGAGTGAGTGAGTGAGTGAGTGTCTGTGTGAGTAAGTGAGTGAGTGAGCGAGCGTGTGTGAGTGAGTGAGTGAGTGAGCGAGCGTGTGTGTGAGTGTCTGTGTCTGTGTGTGAGGGAGTGAGTGAGTGAGTGAGTGAGTGAGTGTGTGTGTGAGTGAGTGAGTGAGTGAGAGAGTGAGTGAGTGAGTGAGTGAGTGAGTGTGTGTGTGAGTGAGTGAGTGAGTGAGAGAGTGAGTGAGTGAGTGAGTGAGTGAGTGTGTGTGTGAGTGAGTGAGTGAGTGAGAGAGTGAGTGAGTGAGTGAGTGAGTGAGTGTGTGTGTGAGTGAGTGAGTGAGTGAGAGAGTGAGTGAGTGAGTGAGTGAGTGAGTGTGTGTGTGAGTGAGTGAGTGAGTGAGAGAGTGAGTGAGTGAGTGAGTGAGTGAGTGTGTGTGTGAGTGAGTGAGTGAGTGAGAGAGTGAGTGAGTGAGTGAGTGAGTGTCTGAGTGAGTGAGTGAGTGTGTGTGTTTTCTGAACCACTGGGGTTTCCGGATAAACCACTGAGTTTGTGTCATAATAAAACAAACACACCCACTCACACTCTCTGTGGAGGAAACGTTTAGCGTTTGACTTCAGGAGTGAAATTAGACCACAAGAGAAAGTGAGAAGAGATGGAGAGAGAGTTCAAGTGTGATTGTGCATGTAAAGCATGAAGAGATTCATCCACAACACATGAAACATAATTAATAAACTAATGAGAGACTTTGTGATTCATGCAGTGACACAAATCGAATGTTAAGGAAAATATTAATTAAATGTCTTACATATTCTTTTTATATTAATGTGGATATTTTCCATGGGCCCAGAATTGAAAAAAACCAAAAAACCAAAAAGAATATAGTGATTAAAAGTAAATTAAAAAAGTAATAAATACAATTAAATAACTAAAACAAACAAACAAACAAACTTTTCTCAGTTGTATAATATTCTGAAATGTTTTGTCTATTTATGTTTCCTGTAGCTCTATTGGTAGAAGATGGCGCTGTCTAAAATAAAAGTAAAAATAAAATAATTAATAACATAAATAAATAAAATATGTAAACAAATTAATTAACACAAACAAACAAATACAGTTTAAACTCTTTTCAGTTGTATAATATTCTGAAATGTTTGGTCTATTTTTTGTTTTCATTTTTTATTATGTTTCCTGAATCCGTATTGAGAGCATGCCACTATCTAAAATGAACAAGTAAATAACTAACTAACTAAATAAATTAATAAATCTGTCTATATATATAAATAAATAAAACACAAATAAATAAATAAATCTGTCTATTTATATTTCCTGTAGTTCTATTGGTAGAGCATGGCACGGTCTAAAACAAAAGGTAAACTTAATATAAATAAATGAATTAATTAATAACATAAATTAATTAATTCATTCATTCATTAAAATAGAAACAAATAAACAAATATGTGTATGTTAAACTCTTCTCAGATCTACAGTATAATGTTCTGAGATGTTATCTGATGTTTCCTGTAGCTCTATTGATAGATCATGACGCTAGCAACATCAAGGTCCCGCTTCGATTCTCAAAACACGTACAGATCAAATGCACTTTAACGATTTACACACAAGAGCATGGTAATGCATATGTGTTCAAGTACATGTAAAGGTCTGAAGGAGACATCAAGAGTAAACAGCTCACAGGAAAAACCCTTAAAAACCTGACACTTCAGACCACAAACCTCACAAAAACCACCACGACTTCAAACAAACGTCAAGATCTCACACATCAGCTTCATGAAAGATCTCGCAGGAGCTCTGAAGGAGTGTTTGAGGCCTGTAATAACCATCTCACCTCGGCCAGTTTGTACGGCACGATCAACCTCTCGCCCACCGTCACCGTCTTTCGTGTGGTCAGAGCCTCGAAAAGCATCTCCTCCTTCACCTGCACATCAAAAACACACAAACCATGAGAAATAAACACATTTAGCATTAAACCACCTCATTTAGGACGCTTCTGTGGAGAGTTTTGCAGCTTCAGTGACTCTGTAAAACGAATCTGTGTTTGGACAGAATGCGATTTTCAACAAACACTTTCCACTCGGAAATTTCAAGACAAACCCACCGTGTTTTAGCGTGCAAGTGTTTGCCCATAAAAGCCCCGAATGCATAGAAATGTTCATTTATATCACATAAACTCGTGTGTATTACTGCTGTTTGTGTGGTAGATTAACATTCAAAACACCAAAAGTCATCAGAAACGACTAAAACATTGTAAAAAGAAAACACAAACGAGGAATCTAAAGCTCATAAAGCAGAAAATCCTTCAGTCTTCAGGCCAAAGACTCGCTGCAGCCAGAGAAAATCAAACCTTTCGCAGTGTGTGATTAAACTGCAAGCAGCTGGACGATGGAGATGAAGCCCATAAAATAAATAAAATTAAATAAAATTAAATAAAATAAAATAAAATAAAATAAGGGAGAAATAGGTCATAAATAAAATAAAATAAAATTAAAAAATAAAATTAAAAAATAAAATTAAATAAAATAAAAAATTAAATTAAAATTAAATTAAAATTCCAAATAAATTCCAAATAAAATGAAATAATAAACATTAGATGGAAAACTTATTAAAAACGTAACAGAAAAATAGAAATTGATGCACTGATAAAGTACAATAAAAACTTTATCATAAATTAAAATAATAAAAATGGAAAATGATAGAGTGATACAGCTGATAAAACAAAATATATATATATATATATATATATATATATATATATAAAAACTACAAAAAAAATAAAATTACTAAAACTTGTATAACCTAAAATGAAAGTGGAAAATACAAAAATATACATTTATGAAGTGATACAAATTATAGTTGTAAAATAAAACTTAAAAACTATATACAACTACTTAAAAAAACTAAATCTACAAAACATGACAAACACACAAAAAAATTAAATTTAATTAAAATGAAAAAGCACATAAAATTACTAAAAACAAACTAAAATGAAAACTGAAACTAAAAAGCTACTTCAAATCATTAATACATTCTATAATAATATTATTTTTTATAAAATAGTATAAGTTGAGCTCAACCAGAAGTTTTATTGAAGCAGGAGGAAACTATTGGAGTGTCATAATGTCACACATTTCCATCATCAAATAATTATTCAGTCCTTAATGAAAGTGAAATGCCAATGAAACCAATGAGATTTCATAATGGGCGGAGCTACAGCACACACAAAAAAAATCAAAACCAAATGAACAGAATCACTGAAAAAAATAAAAATAAAAAAAAATAAAAATTTTTTTTTATTAAAATATAAAATAAAATATAATAAAGAAATAAAAAACAATAAAAGGAATTAAATTAAATGAACTCAAAATATAAAATAAAATATAAAAATAATGAATTAAATTAAATGAACTCAAAATATATATATATAAAAAAAAAGAAATAAACTCAATTAAATTTAGCTCGAGTCATCACTCCATGTAAGTAGTAGTAGTAGTAAGGTGGGTTGCACTTGTAGACTTGCACAGGTTTTGTGGTTTGCGCTCTCACCTCCAGCAGTTCAGAGATGATAGGAAGCACCTCTGGGTTGCAGATATCGATGGAGTCGTCTCTGTACGTCTTCTTCTTGTAACGGATATTTCCCAGGAGAAGAATCGCAGACAGTAAAGAAAAGATCCTGCGGAGAACAAAACATGAGTCAAATCTCACAATAAAGAAAACAAGCCAGAAAAACACATCCTCACAACCCCGCCCTCTAATGCCACGTCAGCCAATCAGATGTCAGAACACCTGGACACATGCCGTGACTGACAGGCAGAGAGTGTGTCCTGTGTCTCTTCAGAGCAGCTTAAGTGACCGCTGTGGTTTTTTCGTGACTTCTGTGGGGTTTTTAGGCTGTGACTCACTGTTTTCTGGTGGTCGGCAGGAAGCCCACCATCTCCATGGCCAGCTGGAGTCGCTCAAAGTCATGCTTCAGATCTTCCCCTTCCACCGTGAAACAGTCCTGAGCCGAACACAACACACGGAGCGTTAATGAAGGCACAAAACACACTCGAATCGCTCACATTTATCCTTTCCTTGGTGTTCAACAGAAGAAACTCATACAGAATGACATGAGTGCCAGCAGAAAGTATTATCTATTTTATTATTTTATTTTATAATATTGTTTATGATTATTAATAAAATGTTAATTATCATTAAATGATTGTTATAATATATCACACAGGTTTGCAATGGAATAAGGGCGAGTAAATGATGACAGGATTTGTTTTTGCATGAACTATTCCTGCAATAAAGTAGAAGTAACAGGGTTAATAGAGTTAACTAAAACCATTTAAAAAACATTATTGCTACTTGAAATAAAATAAAAATATATAATAAATATATTTATAACATAAAAAATATTTATAAATATATATTTAAATATTTATAAAAAATATTGTATTAATTATTATCAATTATTAACATCGTTTATGCTTATTATTAAAATTAGCATTTTTATTAAATAATTATATTATATTAAAATATATATTTAAAATAAACTATTTTAGATACTTACCAAAGCAATTTTCATTTAGTTTAACTTTAATTGAAATACAAATATATAAAAACTAAATAATCATTTAAAAAAAAACTACAATTTAAAAAATGAAAAATGACACATTTAAAAAAATATATTACTAACCATGTTAAAAACACACACACTAAAACTTTTAAAGAAAATTATACATTTAAAAATAAAAATATGAACAACACTATAATAGTATCTCTGTAATACTGGTAGGTGAGCAGTTTAATATAATGCAGTCACATAATAAGCAGAAGGATGTGCAGTAAATGAACCGTGACTCGTTGAAACACAAGCACAAAGCCGCAGCTCTTTGAGGACGGCCAGAAACAGAAGTGTGCAGAGGAAGTGAGGCGGCGAGAGACACACGACTTCCTGTTGACCCTAATAACAGCCGGATTTCAGTGTTTGGATCATCTCAAATAAAACGAGCGATTCCTGACCAGTTCACACTGTTACAACGTTTCAGAATCAAGCTGTGAATGCAAACCCAGTTTCTGCAACGTCTGATCCCTGATCTCACCAGCTCGGAGAACTAAACGTCTCTGGATGGCACTGAGGATTCATAAAACAAGCAAAACAAGCACAACTGTGCTGAGAGAGAGCAAACTAAAAGAATCAGTAAGGTTCAGCTGGATTCTAAAAAATTATTTAAAATATTGAAATATTACAAATAAAAAATAAATAAATAAAATAAATGAAATTAAAAACAAAATAATATAATATAAAATAATGCAAAAATCAAAATGAAATGTAAAATTAAAAATTAAATAATAATAATAATTGAAATGTTAAAAATTAATTAGAAAATTAAACAAATGATAAACAAAATAAAAGTAAATGAAATAACAAAATAAAACAAAACAAAACAAAATCAATGAAAAAGATAAAAGATCAAATAAAACACAAACCTAAACTAAAGAATAAATTTAATTTAATTAAATTTTAAATTAAAATAAATTTAATTTAATTCAAATAAATAAAAAATTTAATTAAATTAAAATAAATTAAAAATTAAATTAAATTAAAATAAATTAAAAATTAAATTAAATTAAAAATTAAAATAAATTAAATTAAATTAAATAAAAAATTAAAATAAATTAAAAATTAAATTAAATTAAATTAAATTAAATTAAATAAATTCAAACAGATAAATATACGAAACACCTTAAAGGAAAATAAAACAGTTAATCCTAAATTTTACCAAACCGATGGCTTACAGTAGAGTAAAACGAGCAGAAGTGCGGATGATTTTTATGGACTGATTGACTGAAGCGCTCCTCTCACACAGCAGTTCTGCTCCAAACCCGTCTGCTTCTGTGCTGACTACATAGGCAACCTCATAAGTGAGTGACTCTACAGTTTTCAGAGCAATACTTTAAGTCTTTCGTTAAATGTAGTATATTAATAATCAACATTTCCCTCACTTCATCACCTGGGATGGCTTTGTGTTGCGATGTATTATGGGATTGTGCTCTCTGTGAAATATAGATGCAGTACTACTTATGATTTAGTCTTATCTTTTTAGTATTTTCGATCTACTATTACATTTTTTGCTAATATTTTGAATCAGATTGAATTCAATATCAGATATTTTGAATTGGTTCCTGTGTTTGTTTTTGTACTTACATTTTTTTTAGTGAGTTAAAGTAAATGAAAATTAGAAATGTTGCCTTGGAAATGAGCTGAAGTAAAATATGTTAAAAATATGTTTTTATTTTATTTTTAAATATTTCTTAAATTTGTAACTTTTTTCCCCTGATAATACAGTATGTCACTGATATACCATTATAGTTGTTGTCAATATTTTGAATTAAATTTTTTCTGTTTTCACTTTAATTTGACTTAAACCTTTAGTAATTTTACTGTGTTTCTGTAATTATCATTAGTTTTTTTTAAATATGTCTACACATTATTTATTCATATTTATTTTAATAATATTGAAGTTTTAGTAATAATATTAAGTTTCAGTAACTATTTTAGTTTTAGTTATTTTAGTACTTCAACTTAAACGAAACAAGAAATGTTGCCTTTGCAACAAGTTGAAATAAAATATATCTTATTTCAGTTAACATTTAATTTAATTCAAATAAAGAAAAAGTTTGTGATTTTAATATGACAATATTATAATAATGACTATTATTATTATTGTTAATATTATTATTATTATTACTATAAACTATAATAACCCTATTTTGGGCCAAAAGTAGTCTTGAAATGCTGTCTAGGTAGGCAGCGCACTAGGTTTTGGAGCGGAGCCGTTGATTTGAGTGACTGACTGAGTCTTCAACATCCACGAGTGAATCAAGACGTCTCAAATCGAGTCAAACCCTCCGTCTCCATCAAGCGCTTGATTAAATGCTGCTAATTAGATTTGATGGTTTACTCAGAACAGCAGCGGCTGGAGACACACAACAGCAGAAGAGACGTGAAGAAAGCAAACGGGAGAAGCTCTACGTGAACACACACACACACACACACACACACACACACACACATACACAGATACTGACCAGCTCGGTCTCACAGTAATTTCCCCAGTGCTGTCTGTGGACTTTCTTTGTTATCTGGAAGGCAGACAGACAGTTAAGAGCTGCAGACATGCTCATCTGTCTCTCTCTCTCACACACACACACACATACACACTCTCACACTCTCACACTCTCACACTCACTCACACAGACACAGACACACACACACACACATATACACACACACACTCACTCACTCACTCACTCACTCACTCATGGTAGACACACAGTCAGTGACACACACAGGGCTGTAAACACTCACTCTCACAGAGATGACATTACATTACATTTACTACGATGAATATGATCAGGATTCATTCAGTTCAGTGGAATTAGATTGAATATGTAATGAAGTGTCATTTATTGTAAAGAAAGACACTTCCAGGGTTGGGGAGTAACGGAATACTTGTAACGGCGTTATGTAATCAGGATACAAACATCTAGTAACTGTAATCCGTTACAGTTGCATCAAAAAACAAAGTATTCAGATTACGGTTACATTTAGTAAAAAGTGGGAATACTATCAGGATTACATTTGTTTAATTTAAAATTAAATAAATTAGTATTTTGACATAACACTATAGGCTATATTTAGAGAATGCTTCATCATAGTTCCTGGTAGAGCCCTGCACGGGTCTCAAATATAGGCCCCAGCCCGGCCCGTGTCCGACAGCTCATCAGAATTACCGGCCCGAGCCCGTCTTTTCCCCCCTTCTCCCAAAACAGCTTATACTACCGTTTCAGCTATTAAAATTGTTCAGTTTTGTATGTAATGGCAAAGTGATTATATTTCGTTACGTTTTTTTATTAAGTTAATTTAGAAAAACGTTTGGAGCATTTTTTGGTCGTTAAATATAAGTTTTTGTTTTTTAAAGTAACGACCAAGAGGCCAGCGGCAGACAGTGAGCTGATCATAGCCTATGTTTGATCAATTTAGCCTTCTCAAATCATCACGACTTGCCTAAAATAAAATCTATAGATATAAAACAGTTCAAGCATATAACAATGTTTAAACATTAAACCTAGATAAATGTGCACTGTATCCAATAGTTTGTGCGGAGAGTGCAAGCTAAAGCGCGCTTTGCAGGATATGGAGGCGCCAGCGCAATCACTTTAAAAATTATTTTGCTCATAAAGGTAAGAGTAATACATAATTCGTAACTGTAAAGGGTCTACTTTTATTTGTGTGCACTCATAATATCAACAAAACGTTGAGCTTTTATAAAATAAAGAAAATAAACATGTGCTTTCTGCCGTCTTGGTCTTGAACAGGAGCGCTTCACAAAAATGAACCGAAACTCAGCGAATACATGCCTCACAGACATGATAAATATATTTATATAAAGCTTTAAATTACTACTTAACGAAATAAAACAAATAGAAAACAAAAACTCTTTCATTATAATCATAATCCGTAAAGATGCACTTGTCTCTAAAGGCGCGACTAATGAAGAGATAGCAAGTCAGGATCGACAACTTCATCCTTGCGACACCGACTCAGAAAACACTAGTTTATTAGTAAATAATTAAAATATCTCCTTACTATTTCCCCCTGACACATTCATGGTAATTACTTTTGCTGGTGCTTTGCGGCAAACTTAAGCCTATTGCATTTGAACGCAGAACTCTTTGCGCTGCAATTTTTTTTATCATCACTAATTGATGGATGTCTAAAATATAAAAATAAGGAGAAGCCTAAAACAGGCCCGAGGCCCGGTCCGCGTCTGAACTATGGCGTGAAAATTGGCCTGAAGCCCGGCCCTATGGGCGTAAAAAAGCCGGGGCCCGTTGGGCCCGGGCTGAAATGCAGGGCTCTAGTTCCTGGTTCTGTTGACACATGTTGACTCGCATGAGCCGCCTGCTGGTGCGTGCGCAAATAACACCTGCCTACAATTGTTCTCCTCAAACGCGGGATGAATTAATTACGATGCTTCATGCTGGGAAAAACGTTTTCATGTCTGAAAATTTCACAGTTATTTTGTTTTCAAAGAGGATAAAGGAATTAACACAGTTGTACAGCGTAAGCTATGCATGAAGACTTTAAGTTAATTTAGAAAAACGTTTGGAGCATTTTTTGTTCATTTAATATAAGTTTTTGTTTTTTAAAGTAACGACCAAGAGGCCAGCGGCAGACAGTGAGCTGATCATAGCCTATGTTTGATCAATTTAGCCTTCTCAAATCATCACGACTTGCCTAAAATAAAATCTATAGATATAAAACAGTTCAAGCATATAACAATGTTTAAACATTAAACCTAGATAAATGTGCACTGTATCCAATAGTTTGTGCGGAGAGTGCAAGCTAAAGCGCGCTTTGCAGGATATGGAGGCGCCAGCGCAATCACTTTAAAAATTATTTTGCTCATAAAGGTAAGAGTAATACATAATTCGTAACTGTAAAGGGTCTACTTTTATTTGTGTGCACTCATAATATCAACAAAACGTTGAGCTTTTATAAAATAAAGAAAATAAACATGTGCTTTCTGCCGTCTTGGTCTTGAACAGGAGCGCTTCACAAAAATGAACCGAAACTCAGCGAATACATGCCTCACAGACATGATAAATATATTTATATAAAGCTTTAAATTACTACTTAACGAAATAAAACAAATAGAAAACAAAAAACTCTTTCATTATAATCATAATCCGTAAAGATGCACTTGTCTCTAAAGGCGCGACTAATGAAGAGATAGCAAGTCAGGATCGACAACTTCATCCTTGCGACACCGACTCAGAAAACACTAGTTTATTAGTAAATAATTCAAATATCTCCTTACTATTTCCCCCTGACACATTCATGGTAATTACTTTTGCTGGTGCTTTGCGGCAAACTTAAGCCTATTGCATTTGAACGCAGAACTCTTTGCGCTGCAATTTTTTTTATCATCACTAATTGATGGATGTCTAAAATATAAAAATAAGGAGAAGCCTAAAACAGGCCCGAGGCCCGGTCCGCGTCTGAACTATGGCGTGAAAATTGGCCCGAAGCCCGGCCCTATGGGCGTAAAAAAGCCGGGCTGAAATGCAGGGCTCTAGTTCCTGGTTCTGTTGACACATGTTGACTCGCATGAGCCGCCTGCTGGTGCGTGCGCAAATAACACCTGCCTACAATTGTTCTCCTCAAACGCGGGATGAATTAATTACGATGCTTCATGCTGGGAAAAACGTTTTCATGTCTGAAAATTTCACAGTTATTTTGTTTTCAAAGAGGATAAAGGAATTAACACAGTTGTACAGCGTAAGCTATGCATGAAGACTCTTGCTTTAACAAAGGCTACTCAACCAACTTGAACATTTGCAGGTATGAGACCGACTAGCATGGAAAACATCATGTTAGCTAAAATTTAGTGTTTGTTAGTGCTTTAAAATTCCATGGTGTGCATGACTGCAGTTGTAAGTTTTCTAGCGGAAAATGAGCCTGAAACTGTAGAAATTAACTTGAGAGTCCCCACACCCCGGATCAGTCAATGAAATAAAGAAAGATAGCATTTCACATGCATTTCAACATGTAGGCTTATTTTAAAATAGACTAATGTATATGGTGTCATTTTTTTAATGTTGTGTATAAACTATATTTAAATTAGATTGAATATGTAATGAAGTGTCATTTATTGTAAAGAAAGACACTTCCAGGGTTGGGGAGTAACGGAATACTTGTAACGGCGTTATGTAATCAGGATACAAACATCTAGTAACTGTAATCCGTTACAGTTGCATCAAAAAACAAAGTATTCAGATTACGGTTACATTTAGTAAAAAGTGGGAATACTATCAGGATTACATTTGTTTAATTTAAAATTAAATAAATTAGTATTTTGACATAACACTATAGGCTATATTTAGAGAATGCTTCATCATAGTTCCTGGTAGAGCCCTGCACGGGTCTCAAATATAGGCCCCAGCCCGGCCCGTGTCCGACAGCTCATCAGAATTACCGGCCCGAGCCCGTCTTTTCCCCCCTTCTCCCAAAACAGCTTATACTACCGTTTCAGCTATTAAAATTGTTCAGTTTTGTATGTAATGGCAAAGTGATTATATTTCGTTACGTTTTTTTATTAAGTTAATTTAGAAAAACGTTTGGAGCATTTTTTTGTTCGTTACAAGTTTTTGTTTTTTAAAGTAACGACCAAGCGGCCAGCGGCAGACAGTGAGCTGATCATAGCCTATGTTTGATCAATTTAGCCTTCTCAAATCATCACGACTTGCCTAAAATAAAATCTATAGATATAAAACAGTTCAAGCATATAACAATGTTTAAACATTAAACCTAGATAAATGTGCACTGTATCCAATAGTTTGTGCGGAGAGTGCAAGCTAAAGCGCGCTTTGCAGGATATGGAGGCGCCAGCGCAATCACTTTAAAAATTATTTTGCTCATAAAGGTAAGAGTAATACATAATTCGTAACTGTAAAGGGTCTACTTTTATTTGTGTGCACTCATAATATCAACAAAACGTTGAGCTTTTATAAAATAAAGAAAATAAACATGTGCTTTCTGCCGTCTTGGTCTTGAACAGGAGCGCTTCACAAAAATGAACCGAAACTCAGCGAATACATGCCTCACAGACATGATAAATATATTTATATAAAGCTTTAAATTACTACTTAACGAAATAAAACAAATAGAAAACAAAAAACTCTTTCATTATAATCATAATCCGTAAAGATGCACTTGTCTCTAAAGGCGCGACTAATGAAGAGATAGCAAGTCAGGATCGACAACTTCATCCTTGCGACACCGACTCAGAAAACACTAGTTTATTAGTAAATAATTAAAATATCTCCTTACTATTTCCCCCTGACACATTCATGGTAATTACTTTTGCTGGTGCTTTGTGGCAAACTTAAGCCTATTGCATTTGAACGCAGAACTCTTTGCGCTGCAATTTTTTTTATCATCACTAATTGATGGATGTCTAAAATATGGAGAAGCCGAGAAGCCTAAAACAGGCCCGAGGCCCGGTCCGCGTCTGAACTATGGCGTGAAAATTGGCCCGAAGCCCGGGCGTAAAAAATAACACCTGCCTACAATTGTTCTCCTCAAACGCGGGATGAATTAATTACGATGCTTCATGCTGGGAAAAACGTTTTCATGTCTGAAAATTTCACAGTTATTTTGTTTTCAAAGAGGATAAAGGAATTAACACAGTTGTACAGCGTAAGCTATGCATGAAGACTCTTGCTTTAACAAAGGCTACTCAACCAACTTGAACATTTGCAGGTATGAGACCGACTAGCATGGAAAACATCATGTTAGCTAAAATTTAGTGTTTGTTAGTGCTTTAAAATTCCATGGTGTGCATGACTGCAGTTGTAAGTTTTCTAGCGGAAAATGAGCCTGAAACTGTAGAAATTAACTTGAGAGTCCCCACACCCCGGATCAGTCAATGAAATAAAGAAAGATAGCATTTCACATGCATTTCGACATGTAGGCTTATTTTAAAATAGACTAATGTATATGGTGTCATTTTTTTAATGTTGTGTATAAACTATATTTATTTTTACTTGTACATGTTAAAGAAATAAAAAAAGTAATAATAAAAATAAAACTGTAATACTAAACTGTATAGCCACTAGATGTCTGCATATAAATATACGGGCTGATGGTGAAAGAAGACACGATTTTGAATAGTTTCCAATAGTTTTTACTATAGTTTTCATTTTAAAGTCATAGTTAAATAAAAGTACTTAGATATTGCTTTTTTGACTTATTTACATATGTAACTTGAAGTAATCCAAAAGTAATCCGATTACATTACTTTTATATTGTGGTACATGGATTACGTTACTGAATACTTTTTTAATGAAGTAATTTGTAACTGTAACGGAATACATTTTAAAAGTAACCCTCCCAACCCTGGACACTTCACAAGCAACTAAGAAATAAATAGTTTGTTAGGTGATTAAATGCTAAAACAGACCTACAGTAGAGGATGATCACAAACAGTATTGTGAGACTTTGTGTTTGCAAACAAAGAAATTTAAAGGAATATAATTCAATCAACAGTCGTGTTTTCTTTCTTATATTTCACACACACACACACACACACACACACACACACACACACACACACACACACACACACATATATATAATAACATTTATTTATACAAATGTATTTATTTATATAAATACTGCGATTTTACAAAAGCACTAAGCCACATTCCGATTTTATTTAGATTTATTGTTCAGCCCTTACATTAGAGCATCAAGGGAAACGCAGGCTGTTCCAAAAGGAAGGTATCATCTTATAAGATGATAATATTCAGTATTAAATTCATTCACTCCTAAAAAGTATCAATAAAAGTAGTTTAATCCATTTTAAATTGACTAAATGTGACCCTGGAGCATAAAAGCAGTGTTAAGTCGCTGGGGGATATTTGTAGCAATAGCCAACAATACATTGTATGGGTCAAAATTATTGATTTTTCTTTTATGCCAAAAATCATTAGGAAATTAAGTATTAATTAATGTTCCATGAAGATATTTTGTAAATTTCCTACTGTAAATATATCAAAACTTAATGTTTGATTAGTAATATGCATTGCTAAGAACTTCATTCGGACAACTTTAAAGATGATTTTCTCAATATTTAGATTTTTTTGCACCCTCAGATTCCAGATTTTCAAATAGTTGTATCTCAGCCAAATATTGTCCTATCATAACAAACCATACATCAATGGAAAGCTTATTCATCAGATTTGAGATTATATATAAATCTCAATTTCAAAAAATTAACCCTTATGCCTGGTTTTGTGCTCCCGGCTCACAAATAATTGACTAATGAGTATATAACTGACATAAGTGACTATAAAGCAATCATTTAGGATGCTGCGTTCACAGGTAGGGCCTTATGTTGACAGCAAACAGGACAGCTGACTAAACAGAAAAAGCACATCTCACCCTCTCACAGTCCCGCTCTCCTGATAGTTGACTTGAATAAACTTGCCAAAGCGGCTGGAATTATTGTTATGGGCCGTTTTGGCATTTCCAAAAGCCTGAGGAGGAAAAACAAAGAAACATAAACATTAGCACTATAGTTAATCATAACTTCAGACCAGAATGTGACGAAGGACTAACAGACACTTTTAGTCACACATCTCTGGTTCCTTAACCCTCTGCTATTGTTCATTTGGGAGTCACACTTGTGTTGTTCATGGTTAAAACTGACCAGAGGCCATAATCGTGCAATAATTGAGTGTATATATACACCCCAGTTGATTGATTACATTAAGAAATGCAAATGTACTAATTTGTTTCTGAAATGTTGTTTAAATACATAAATGAGGCATAATCTATTTAAATATGCAGTAATTCGCACACATTTCCAGAACATATATCTGAACGTTGGGTAAAGCCAGGCTCAAAATATTTGTTTGATTTTGTTGACATTTTAGAGTTAAAGGTTTTTACTGAGGGAAATTTGGATTTCTCTTTTTGCTACCCCGAAAATTAGAAAATACTGTCAAGAGACAGAAAAAATTAAGTTTTACCTTTTTTTTAACGAACAAAATGTTGTATAAAATCAGGTGAATAATATATGAACAAACCACTCTATAAAACCCTTCAGAATATAGACAAGAACAAAACTATAAAATTTGGTGTATGTCAGTGCTGCCGAAGTGGAGAAACAAACTCATTTAGATAAAATGGCCTTTAAAGATATGCATTGTAATTGAAATCAACAGACGCAAATAAAGTGCAATGAAACAAAAAAAATCAAGCAAATTATATATGAACAAATCCCTCTATAAAAACCTTCAGAATATAGACAAGAACAAAACTGTAAAATTTGGTGTATGTAAGTGCTGCTGAAGTGGAGAAACAAACTCATTTAGATAAAATGGCCTTTAAAGATATACATTGTAATTGAAATCAACAGACGCAAATAAAGTGCAATGAAACAAAAAAATCAAGCGAATGATATATGAACAAACCTCTCAGTAAAAACCTGCATAATATAAAAAGAAATAAAACTATAAAATTTGGTGCATGTAAGTGCTGCTGAAATGGAGAAACAAACTCATTTTGAGAAAATGGTCTGTAAAGATATGCACTCAAATTGAAATCTACAGACGCAAATATATTAAGTGCAATACAAGAAACACTTAAAAGTGTATTTTGGATCTTTTCTCTACACTAGTCTGAAAAAACACTTTATGAAAGCCCAAAATCTCAAAATTAACCAGCGCATGAAAACACAACGTCTCGCCTGAAAGTCTCAGACACGTTTAGAAGAGTAATTCCTTCTGCACCATTCACACTGACCCGACGAGACCCATTTCAATTAAAACTTTATGATGTGGAACCACGAGTCCCTGCCACTGCTTTCACTGCAGCTCATGCAGAAACACACGCCGACCAGAGAATCCTTCGCTTAATTTTCTCCACAGGGCTCCTTCATCCGCTCAGAGTCATGTGGAACCAAAAGGGGTTTTATATGTGGAGGTGGTGCATCGGCATTTCATTTAATGACTTCATAACAATAGCTGAACAACAGTTAGAAATAACAAATAAAGAAATGTAAACATATTACCAGAAACACTGACCAAATTAAATGAAATACAAATTTACATTGTACAGTACTAAATAAAAGCCTTTTGCACACGTCATTGGAAGCAAGCTGCTTCATATGATCCTTTAAATATCATTAAAATATATTTAAATAGTTAAAATACATATTTAAATGTGTCAAAAACATTGTAAAATATATTTAAATTAAAGAAGTATTTTACAAATATTTAATGTATACATTATATTAGTTGAACAACAGTTAGAAGTATTTATGATCTTTAAATAAAAGTAAAAAAAAATGTCTATAAACATTTACTTTAAGCATGTGAAATATGAATTTACATTTTTAATAAAACTTTTTTTTTATAAAAATCTCTCTGGATGAAATGTTCCATTTGGAAGCTGAATTCAAAAACTGCCTTATTTATGGCATCATATGCCCCTTGAAATATTGAAAATATTATTATTTATATTATTAAATCTTATTTTAAAAAGAATAAATATCTATATATCTATATCTATATATATATATATATATATATATATATGTAAAATATTTAAAATACATTTAAATTAAAAAACTAATTTAAAAAATGTAAAATAATTTTAAATTTACTGTACATTATATTAGCTGAACAACAGTTAGAAGTATAAATAAAAGTTTATTATAGCAAGTTTGAAAAAAATTATAAACATGCATATTTTCAACATGTGAAATCAAATGTACATTTACAGTTGGAAGCTGAATTTTAAAGCCGTATTTATGACATTGTATGTGCATATTATATAATTGTATAATATGTAAAAGAATTAAAAATACTTAAAAATATTAGCTAAACAATTGTTAGAAGTAAAAATGCATAACTGTATAGTGTACCATGATTTTTAGATAAAAGTAAAAAATTTAAACTTCAATATGACTTGGTTTAAAAAAATATTATGTTAATATAAACATGCAGACATATTTCTTTAAACATTTACTACATCAAATTAAATGTAACATGACTTTACATTGGACTAAATAAAAGACTCACTGGATGAAAGTCCCATTTGAAAGCTGAAAGCTGCCCCTCAAAATATTTAAAATATAATTAAAAATATTATAAATTTTAATACATATTTAAATACATGTTAAAAAAAAATGTAAACATTAATTTAATTAATATCACAATTTTTACAAATATTTAAATTGACATTATGTAGGTGAACAATAAGAAGAAACAGCTAATAAAATAAGATGAAACGTCCCGTTTGGAAGCTCCTCTGCGGGACGGGCCAAACGCAGGGAGCTCAAGCTTTAAACAAACACAGCCTGCACCACATGAAGTGGAGGGCCGAATATGTGAGACAGTTGATTAATGACAAGAAACGTGTGAACATGATGAAGTGAACAGAAACAGGGCTGAACACTGGAGAACCTCCCAGAGCTCAGGAGCTCCGCTGGGAGGCGTCAGGAGATCACCCGGATAACAGCCTGCGATTCAGTGCTCGACTGGGACAGTAGCCCAAGGAAAAACACACTTTACTGTATTATTTATGGACAATGGTACAGCACGGTATACTTTGAAGTACCTTAGAATACCATTTAGATTGCATGAAAACATGAGACCTACAGTTTCCTAATTTATGTGTTAAAAAATATGAATGCATATTTAAAAGGTATTTAAATAAAGTTTTTGATATGCATTTGAATTTTTTTTTATATTTATCATTTATACAAAAAAAAATATAAAATACCACTAAATTAACTAAAAGCTTAAACAATATACACTAAATATTTAAATGAAAAATAAAATTATATTTTAAATACAGTTTTAAAACTGCTAAATTATATTATCATTACATTATAATTAAAAAATATATATAATTACATAAGTATATAAGCTGTTTAATAGTAGTTGAATAGTTGAATAATTGTAAACAGACTTGGTCTGACAATAAAGTATCATAACATACACACACACACGCATATGTACATATATATATATATATATAAAATCAGATTGTGCGTGTCTAATGTGCTGGAATGATTCTCCGTCTCGTCTCTCGTGTGGTTTGACAGTTTATTCCCTCTGTATTGCTCCATAATTGAGTTTCTCTGCGGTTTCTGTCAAGACAGGCTGCGTATCTTCAGCAGGGACCCCGGGGCCGTTTCCACACTGTCACTTTGTGTTAACCAACACAAGACAAGCACAGCCTCACACCCTCGCTGCTGGTTAAACGAGGACCGCCGGTGACAGCGAGAGGACAGACACTGACGGGTTAATTACACTAAAGGGTCACCACGTTTGTCTCGAGGCACCTCTGTAATTCTATCAAACTAACACAGTCTCACAAACACACTCAGCCTAGCGTTTCAAGTTTAGTCAAACTAAAACGTTCTAAACGCTCTTCTTATTATATTTTAAAATTAATTCAATAATAGTTTATGTATATATATTTATACATATTCAAAATATCATAAAAATATAAAACATAAACAATTAAAATATGTAGTTTAAAATATAGTTATTTTAAAAACATTTCAAATATCTATTTTAAAAATAAATACTTTCTAAATAAAATATTTAAATAATATTTACAAAATAAACATTTAGAAATAACTTAAAAACATTTGAATAATATTTAATAATATACATTAAAAATATTCAAAATATGACTTCGATTGTCAAACACACATAAAGCCAAGAATATCATATTCAGTCAAATTTAAATGCTCCTAATCTTACTAGTCTTTTATTTTAAAATTAATTTATAATTTATATATGCATTTTTTTTAAACATTTAAAATATCATGTAAATATATAAAAAAAAAAATATATATATATATATATAAATTATGTAAAAAATATTGTAATAAAATATTTAAATAATTTTTTAAATATCTCAAATATAATAGTTGTAAAATAAATAATTTAAATAATATTTTACAAATATTTAAATATTTACAATTATACAAAATATACAATTTACACATTAAAATATTCAAAATATCACTTTTCGTCTTTCCTTCTGTAATCCACAAACACACACTAACACCGTCTCACAAACACACACTGAAAGCCAAGCATATCACGCTCCGTTAAACTAAAACAGTCTTTCATTTTTTCAGCAATGCTATAGAGATGTTTATTCTGTCATTTGTAATACTCAAACACTTTGTATCCCGAGGCAGTGCAACTAAAGCTAATCACATTAGCTGCCTAATTAAACAATAATAACGCAGTACTGAAGATCCTGTAGAGAGGTTCCCAGCCCGCGCCTGCGGACACATACAGCAGAGGATCGGTGTCGCTCTAAAAGCCCTCACAGATCAGTCAGCTGCAGACCTTCAGGAAGATCCGGGATCAGACGACCGTCACAAGACAGGCCTCAGATCAGCGCAAGACACGTGTACAAAACATAACGTAGAAAAACAAACAAAAAAAAAGTAAATCTAACGCAAATCCAATGTTTTAAATGTGTGCTTTTAGATTCGGACGTGTTTTTAAATGCACAGCGGTCGCGATGCATGTCACTGCACACTTTAGATATGGGTCAACACTAGGTGTAATCACACACACACACACACGCACACGCACACCTAATATGCAAATACACACACAAAGGCTTAGCATTAAAATGCCTTGAGCTAAAACTGACATTAACCACAATCTTCAAGCCTTACAATTACACAAAAGTCAGTCAATTCTGTATACAAAAAACAAACAAAAAGATGAACTTTCAATATGAAACTGTATTTATTTTGCAACCAAATTTACTAATGCAATATCAGACACCTTCACATACCAATAGCCTGCACGGCCATCTTCAACACAATTAATATAATATCATATCATATCATATCATATATCATATCATATCTAATTAAAATTAGGGTCAATTCACTACTAATACTAATACATTTTCAACATTTCAAGTTAAATAAAGGTAATTTTAGATATTTTAATGTAGATGTATTATTACCTTAGATTACATATAGTCAAATAAAATAAATATAAATATAGATTATAGAAAAATACAAAATAAAATAAAATAGATGAAAATATAACAACAAAAAATAAAATAAAACAAAATAAAATACCATTAGGACAGGCTTACGAAACTAAACCAAAAAAGCGCAGCTTGCCAAACCATCACGACTGACAGCTCCTGTCATCCGATCCCATCTGTTTCATGTCAGCTAAATAATCACAGCCCAAAACACGTCTAAAGAGTAATTAGGTAATTAGGTATTTGTGTCGTACGTGTTTGTTCTGGAGCGTGAAGTGAACGTAATCGTTCAGTCAGTGAGGATTCAGCTTCAGGGGTTTTTAACCATTCACATCAACAGTCCTGCTGTAAGACAAAATATATTATGAAATAATCAGAAAACGTTTGTTTTATATGGAGTCTAGCACATCGCAAGACAGCACACTAGTGCGATCATGTCAAAAACACACAGACTTTCTAACGACGGACTGAAGATTGAGACTAAAGCAGAAGTTTGAAGGTTCGTTTGGACTAAATGAATAATCAACGGCTTCATTTAAATGTTCAGATCTCCTTCTGTAGCGCCTCAGAAAAGTCCAATTCTGTTCTGCTTTACGAGCGGAACTGCTGCACACACAAACACGCAGATATACCAGGCTAAATGAGGATATAGCATCGATTTCTATTGTTTTATAATTAAATACTGTTATATAAAGCTAGTCATGACTCATGACAGACAAACCCACACTATCCCTAAAAAAAACGATTGATTTACAGAAGTAAAAGCTCATTTTGCACTCACTTCTGTAATGTGAATTTCCAAGAGAAACGGGATATTTAATGAAAGGGCTTGATTGGATGGAGTAAAGTGGGCATGTCTTAACAGAATGAAGACAGACTGGACGTGTATTTGCTAAATTAAACTAAATAAAATAAATATAAAGAGTAATACATAATATCAAAACATACAAATAAAATAAAAATAAAACTATAGTAATATCAATTATATATAAAACATTAAATTAATTTTTTAAAAGTAACACAAATTTAAAATACAAAAAAATAACTAACAACTAACTAATTAACTAGTTATTCTGCTACTGGTTAAGACCAGTAGCCCACACGGCCTAAATGATGAGAGAGAAAAAGAAAAGTTATAATATTTTGATAAAATATATAAAAAGAAAATATGAAATTATTTTATGAAATTATCCCGAGATCCCGAGAGGGGGGGAGGATGAGATCTCCAATCGGACGGACCAAAGGTTAACAACCCATGCAAACGGACAGACGATGAATGTGACATGCATTTGCGGAAAGCTGTGCAAGAATCATCGGGGCCTAAAAATCCATCAGGCTAGAATGAAATGTTTGGAGCGGGAGAGTGAGGTGCAACGCACAGGTCTAGAGAAGGCCACAAGGTGGCTTTGGTTTAAGAGGGCTGATCTGTGGGCTGCTACTGGGACGCAAGTCGGGGCTTGATCAACCCCGGCTGGGTCGCCTGGGCGAGGGTGTATGATGTTGCGAGACCCGAAACACCCAATGACCCCAGGGTACATCACTGAGGATGTGTCCCAGTGCATTCATGAGATGTTTCTTGTATAGTATAAAATGAAATTATTTTATCATTTATATTAATTTTTTTAGATAAGTAATATAAAATCAATATTCAATATAAAAACAAAATATGTAACAATATGTAACATAAAACATAAAATAAATGTAAAAAGTAAAAAATAATAAAAATATATATATATATATATATATATATATATATATATATATAAAGTACAAAAGCTAACTAACTACTTATTTCGCTACTGGTTAACACCATAAAACATTAAAAATGAAAATGAAAATATATAAAAAGAAAAGCAATAAAATAAAACAAAATATGAAAATGTACAAAAATGTATATAAATTATACAAACATTAAAATAAGTAATATGATAAATAATATGGCAATGAAAAGACAAAAATCTAAAAATAAAAACAGAAAAAGTGATATACATATATCCACAGTCTAAGAAAGAACCATATAATGAAGCTACACAAAGAAATTTAATAAAGTGCATAATGTTTTCATAAGTTCAACATACAATCAACATCCATTAAGGGAGTATTTGTTAGAGGAGCTAAACACACAGAGAAATCTTTATTACAGATCTAACCAAATTATGTCTGCGTGTGCGTCAGTTCACTGCAGATGTGGTTAAATGATGACAATGACATACAATCGCAGCAATTTGTAAGATCATCTAAAATTCTGATCGCATTTGTGCTGCTCTGCAGATGAAACTCAATCGCACACTCAAGACTCCCTCGAGACGGACAACAAAGAGGAGAGAGAGAGAGAGAGAGAGAGAGAGAGAGAGAGAGAGAGATGACGACATGTCAGAGATATTTTCAGATTATTTTATATCACCATCACATCATCCTGAACACATTAGAACTAGTATTAGAATGACAGGTCAGATTCTGAACTACATGACAAACCCTGAACTACAGCACAAACTCTAACCTACAGGACACACTCAAAACTGAGGGATTGCAAACTACAGGACAGACTGTAAACTACAGGACAGAATCTTCAACCTAAACTACAGGACATAAACTGAATGACAGGTCACATTCTGAACTGCATGACAAACACTGAACTTCATCACAAACTCTAACCTACAAGACAGAATCAAAACTGAGGGATTGTAAACTACAGGGCACATTGTAAACTACAGGACAGAATCTTCAACCTAAACTACAGGACATAAACTGAATGACAGGTCACATTCTGAACTGCATGACAAACACTGAACTTCATCACAAACTCTAACCTACAAGACAGAATCAAAACTGAGGGATTGTAAACTACAGGGCACATTGTAAACTACAGGACAGAATCTTCAACCTAAACTACAGGACATAAACTGAATGACAGGACAGATTCTGGAATACATGGCAAACACTGAACTACAGCGCAAACTCCAAGCTACAGGACGTAAACTGAACGAATACATTCGTTTTTTATAAATTAAAAAATTGTGTTTTTTTCTTTACAACCACAATAAAAATGCTTCATTTTTTTAAGCAAAATTGTTTTTTTTTTTTAATTCCCTTTGATTTTGAGGTGAAATGTTACCTGGAAGCTGAACAAAACATAGAAATTAAACTACAGGACAGACAAATTATTAGATGGACTTTAAATTACTACACAACAGAAATTGTGTTCTGGGTGTTGCAGAATAGAACCAGCTGATGATTATACATGAATATCCTACAATCACATCTGTAATGGACAACACAGAGACCTGTGCTCTAGTCAGTTTCTATGCAGTTGCTAGGGTGTTTGGGTGGTTGCTATGCAGTAGCTAGTGTGTCTGTAGGGTTGCACTGATGTTGTATGTGCTACAGTGAGCATCTTTGAGGTTCATGTGAGCGTGAAGCAGAAACGCTGTGACTCCACATGACCCTGAAGGTCTCGTCAAATGAAGCGGCCTGATTCCAGGTGAAGCGGGATGACGTGTGTGTGCATGCGGGTGCTGCGAATGCTTCTACTGCTGGAGTGTGCAGAATTGATTGCAGCGTGTCGCTGTGTTTTCACTTCACACACAAACATCAGTCCACAACAGCTGCACAGACAGACAGACCTGACACGAGCTGATAGAGAAGGAGAACCGGCTCTAAACCATCATCCATCATGTGTGTCAGGCTTTAACTAGCCGTTTGTGAGCTCTTCTCAATGTCTGGAAGGTCGCCGTCACACAGCGGATTTCAACAGAGTACAAACGGGTACAAGGAAGTGACATAAATGATCATAAAAACATGAATTGTGTGACTAAAATATTTATAATATAATAAGTTTTATATAAAATATAATATTTTGAAAATATAAAAATATAATTTTTTTTTATAAAAAAGTAAAAAATATATAAAAATGAATACAAATGATAAAATATTAAATATAAAAGTAACATACAAAAAAATTACAAAAATACAAAATGAAATATAAATGTATGTAAAGTAAAATAAATTATAAAAAGTAACAACAAATATAAAGTACAATACATAAAATATAAAAATAAATATGTATATATATAGAGAGAGAGAGAGAAAGAGAGAAAGAGAAAGAGAGAGAGAGAGACATAGAGAGAGAGAGAGAGAGAGAGAAATAAAGATAAAAATATATAAATCTCAAGAATAAAATAAAATATAAAAATATGAATATAAAAAGTGACTAAAAATATAAAGTGTAATACAAAAAATATAAATATAAGTAATATGAAACATTTAAATAACTAAAATAAAAGTATAAAGTAACAAGTATAAAAATAAATAAAATATTAAATTAAGAATATAAAAAGTAATACAAATTCATTTAAAGCATTAAAATGGAAACATATTTATAACAAATATAGAAATAAATAAAATATAACCATAAGAAATATCAATATAAAAATAAGAATATAAAAAGTAATGTAACCACTTAAAGTATTAAAACTAAAATATATACATAATAAACAAATAAAGATAAATATAAATAAAATATAAAAATATGTAAGAAGTATAAAAATAACAAGTATACAAGTTTTAAAAAAATTCAAATATGTAACAAGTATAAAAATAAATAAAATGTAAAAATAAGAATATGAAAAGCTAATATTAATAATAATATTTTGGAAGTTGAAAATGCTGGTACATGAACTACTATGCAATGAAAAGATATTTTGATCTGTGATTTTTCTGAGATCAAACCATGGGAACAAGAGCTCAGACAGGAAGTGCTGTTGATTTCAGCTTCCTGTCGGTCCAGCCGGTGAGACTCGGGCCGGAGCAAAAGACAGACAGTAATAAAAGGCCATTGAGTGTCGTCCAGTCGAGTCCTGCCAAGCAGCACAGGAATAATGATTCTGCTCAGTACAGCGTGTTCAGATGACAGAGAGAGACTGTATGTGGGTGTGATACAGATAACAGATGTTCTGTAGAACGCGAGAGGGAAGCGTGAAGAGGAACGCGTCTAATCTAACACAAGATTACAGTGTTCAGGTTCAGTCAGGTTAGGGATGTAACGGTATGAAAATTTCTTATCATGGTTATCAGTATTATCACGGTATTGTTAATATGTGCTGGAGATGTTAAAAAAGTACCGACACATAAATCACTTCAAGTTTTATATTTAAAAATCAACAAACAACAAATAAAATGACTTTTTGTTTGCATAATCACTAAAACAATAACATTACCAATGATGTCCGGATTTTAAATGACAACTTGACTGACAACAGTTTAATAGCATGTTGAAATATCTAATGTAAATGTTTAAATAAAGCTTTTGAAAAAGTTTAATACTCACATTTCAGCCTTTAAATAAAGAAAAGATATGTCAAAATGATAATTGATTAATAAATGATTATATGTATTTTATCTGCTCCACGAATAATTCTAGATAACTCATCTGAATTGTTTAAATGTGTAGAATCCACATAAGCTTGTTTTTCATCGACCGGTCAAAGTTTTCAGCAGGGCGTGCAAATTCGGTCCATTTTTGGCCAGACAGAAACCGCACACGTGCTGAATGTACATATAAATCTCTGTAAATCCACTCGCTGACAGCAGGTGGCGCTTATGGAAAAGCAGAATTACAGCTGTTTCCCATAAACTCCGAGGACAAAGCAGTACAACCCTCTATGCACACCTTGGCAATATAATCGCCATTGGCTAGTACATTATCAGTAAAGCGACGGCGAGTCGAGCGCCTTCACTCTAGTTTACGGTGCGCCAAATACAGGTGCGCTGCGTGCTACATACTGTGCATCCATTGAGTACATGACATGATCCATTGAGCACATCCACATAGTACAGATCGCTTGACGGAGACCGAAACTCTCAAGTGCTCAGTCAGCGTGTTTATCGAGTGAAAATCTGTGTTGAACGCCTCTCACACATATACTGGCATGTAAAATCTAAGAATCTAATCTAATGTTAGACATTATTTAGTCGCCCAGAGTAAGATTTAGTCACATATGCCCTTGCGCAGAAACTCCACATATGCATTGCAGAAGTAATATCACTGATGACGCTCCAGGAAATCCCTAATATGGACAAAGGTATCCAGTTATCGCTGTAGCTTGAGAAATTTTAATTGATGAAAGTTGAAGACAATAAACATACGATTGCGACAATATTTGGTTCATCTGTGTTCTTCAAGCAATATTGGGTATTTTTAAGAGGATAAAATATATTTATAATGCAATGCTAATTGACATAGCCTTTATCACTTTATATAATACGATAAAATAGTATGATTTCTGCCTCATTCTGTGATATGACACCACGTCTGATCACAAAAAGTTATTTCAAACACTCGAATTATGTTATTAAGTTAATTTGGAGAAAACGCATCTCAATAAATTACATCTTTGTTGGACAACAGGTTTGTAAACAGGCTCATACACATGCAGAACTGAGCTACTGTAGTACATTTATTCATCGCACAGACTGATGTTTTGTGCACTGTACAGCCCTGACCAAACCAGTTCCAGATAGTAGAGGCAGCTCCTCGTTTAGCAATATATAACTAGTTAGATGTCTCTCCATAGGTTACCTAGAGAGAAGCGTATACCTCAGGAGCCAAAGACAGGCCTGAGGGCCCTGTTCACTGGGAGACGTCTGCATTAAAACCATCAGCTGGCCCCAGAGACCACAGGGTCCAAACAGACACAAACCACAGTGATTACCATCCCACGAGACCCTCAGACTCACTCCAGAATCCAGAATACACCACTGATCACATCAAAATAAACAAATAAATAAAATGTATTTATGTGTTCATTCATTCAAGTTTACAAAGTAAATTTGAAAAGTAAAATATTACAATATAGTATTAAAATATTCTAATAAATACCTCAACATAAATATATTTCAACAATATACTAATATTAATAGAACATTACTAAAATATAGAAATATGAAATATTGTTAATAAAAATATTATTAAAAAAAGATATAAAATTATAATATATATATATACACTTTATTTATATTATATTGTGTACATACTGTATGTATATATATATATATATAAAGCAAAATATATAAATATATATATATATATATAAATATAAAAATCTACTTTGAAACAGTAAAATATCATTCAAATATTCTAATAAAACATCACCATATAAATGCAAAATTATTATATTTCAATAATATACTATTATTAATAAAGTATAATAAAATTAAAATAAAAAACAAATATAAATACATTAATTATATAAATTATTAGATAAATATATTAGATAAATTAGAATATAAAATATTATATTATTCGCATATTCTAATATTGTGTGTCATAGTATTATATATTAAATAATTTTAATAATATGAGTATATTGAAATATTACAAAAGTACAATTTGAAACAAAAAAATCTAAACTAGTTAAGCAGTTCTCAAATGCTTGATATATATTTTTATAATAATAATAATATAATAATAATAATATTAAGGAATAATGATAATAATGTAAGGAAAATAAATACAAAAATAAAAATCCCTCTCAAATATTCTCTAACATTTGCAGACAAAAAGTAATGGTAGAGAATGATTGTATAATTGTATACTACAGTGTTCACATGCCACTCCATGGTATAGAAACAACAACAACTATATTTCCATGTTACATCACGGTACTTCCAATGGAAAAACGTCATTCTGCATGAGACTGAAATGTATAAACATCAAGCACTCGTCTCTGAAGGCTGATAGATACCACACGCATTCCCTCAAAATCAACCGTTATCTGACCCTATCCAAAAATGCATGTTGTTTACCACGACATTTACACATGAAAACACACATACACAACTGAACCCGCTTTACTGTAGTTCTGCAGCTTTAGCTGGCTGCGTTGTGCAAGAAGTGTACAATCTTCAGCGTCTGTCTGTCTTCAGTCTTGCAGTTTGCTTCAGCCACACGTGTGATCAAACCTGCTGAGTCGACAACATTCATGACGACAGACAGACTGAAGCATTCGCAAGCCAAAACTAATCTTATTTTACACAGGTCTGCATTATAAAACCAACACAATGAGAAAGAAACACTAAATAATACTGCTAAAGCAGTGCGGTCCGATTCAGAATGACTCTTTTGAAGCGATTCTTTTAAAGAATCATTCTAACACACTGTTCCTCCGACGATTGCTGCTTTCAGGAGACAAACTGAAAGATATAAACGATTCAGAAAGAAAACGTTTGGTTTTGATTGGCTGAAGATTGAGTCATTCTCATTATACAGAGTTTATGATACGCCCTCATTTAGATTTTTTTGCATGCAGTCCTGTTGTAAAGATTTTCCACGAGTATTTCCTTCAAATGTCAATCAAATCCAAACAGTTTAACTAACTAACTAACATGCTCAGAAAAGTTCTCTTCCAGATGTTGCTCCACCGTGACAGCAGTTGATATGAAAGAGAAATATCACTAATGAGAACACAAACATGCTCTGCATCAATAACTGCACGTTCAGAATGCATAACTTGCATAGTGTGAAGTGTGTGTGTGCATACTTGCATTTCAGGCCTTACATGTGTGTGTGTGTGTGTGTGTGTGTGTGTGTGTGTGTTTAGTCATGAGTTACTAAAGCTAGTTTGCTCACAGGATGACTAACATGCCCTGTAATGTGATTGCACGTTAATCTAAACTAAAGTGGACAATCTAAACTAAAGTGGACTGTACAGTGTGTGTGTGTGTGTGTGAGAGAGAGTGAGAGTAAGTGTGTGTGAGAGAGTGAGTGTGAGAGTGAGAGAGCGTGTGTGTGTGTGTGTGTGTGTGTGTGTGTGCGCGCGTTGT
>NW_015506074.1:422602-438320 GCF_001515645.1 Sinocyclocheilus grahami
GTGAGTGAGTGAGTGAGTGAGTGAGTGTGTGTGTGTGTGTGTGTGTGTGTGTGTGAGAGTGAGTGTGTGTGTGTGTGTGTGTCCTCTCGTGAGTGAAATGTCAGTGCGTTTAAACCTCAGCCGTCAGGAGCGTCAGATTCAACAACATCAAACATGAACACTAACTCTAGTCAGCATAATGAACAATGACATCATGCTGCTGTTTAGTTCCTGCAGAAGCAGAAGTCATAGTTAAGGTTACCACGGTAACCCTGTTTCCCGCCACAGTGCCAGTGTTACTTCTGCAAAATCAGATTCTGAACTGGCTGTTCAAATCACTCATGCAAAGCAGGGTTATTATACTACTGAAACATTTCACTTATAATTGAAAAACAAAAAATAACAAATATTAGATGGAAAAACTTTAAATCCAAATTTGAAATAATTCCTTGGCAAATCTATGTTTGAGCTGATGTAGTAAAATTACTCGCTGTAAATAAATACTAAAACTGAAGTAAATTAAACGTAAACAGTATTATAAAAAAATACTACAAAAAGTACAAAAAAAGTACTTAAAGTACTAACTTTAAAAGATGATTTCTAATTGAAATAAAGCTGAAATAAAATATAAATGTAAGATAAAAGACTTAACTATAAACAGTAATAACAATAAAAAAAATAAAAAATAAAAATAAAAACTTTAAATGCCTTGGCAACAAAATGAAACAAGTTTAAATTGAAGTAAATTCAAACTAAAGCTGAAATGAATGAAACCTACTTAATGTTTTAAAAAAACTGAATTACTAAAACTTAAACTAAAATTGAATATTAGTTAAAAAGCTTTGAATGAAAAAAGGGAAAATTGCACCGGTAACTAACTGAATTTACGGGAAATAAATATGAAAACTGAAAAAAATGAATGTAATTAATTATTAAAATTTAAAACAAATTCTAATTATTTATAAAACCTAAAATGCATGCATTTCGCAGTATAATAGTATATAAACACTTCTAAAATAACACTGATACAAAGCTTGTTGCTTATTACATACACTAACCTGTATAATGCATATATATTATACTATAACAAGTATATACAGTGTGTGAGCTACACACACCGTATCCGTGTTAAATCTGAGACCACTGACATGCGTGTCCGACAAATACAGTCCGCTTTTGGCAAGTCAAGAAGAATCCGAGTTACAACGTCCGTCTGGTATGTGTTAAACGCACACGCGCACACATACACACACACACACACACACACACACATACATATACATACACACACAGAGACACACACACACACACACACACACACAGCGACATCACAAACACAAACAAAGGCGTTCCCATCTGCGTGCTGAAATACTTGTCATAACTGTATGAAGAGCCAGTGTTTCTATTTCTGTGTTTAAAGCGACATGCCGCATAAACACAGCATATTTTCTGCGGTTTTCACTCTTATTTATGTCATCCAAACAGCAGGATCTGAGCTCCTGCGTTTGGTGCAAACACACTTGAGCGAGGAACACTGCGCACAAAATACAGCAGTTCGTCTAAACAACCCATCGCTTCATGTCCAAAAGAGAAGCTTGTCAGATGCTTTTAGGCCCAAACTTCAGCTCTGTGACGTTCAGTCAGATTTGTGGGCTGAATGGTGCGCTAGTGTCAGTTTTCTCAGTGATAAAGTGTCACAATGAGAGCAAGAAGAATGACATTTTGGTTTTTATGTACCAATTATATATAAAAATCAAATTGTACTTCATTTTTTGAATGCACTTGGCACAATAACATGACCACCGTATTATCAACCAGCCAAATTCCAAATCAAAAAGTAGCTCTAGATTCAGTATTTCTGCAGCTCGGACAGGTACTTAATCTCACTCATTCCACTCCAATCCACTATTCCGATCTATTCTGTATGTAAGTAACACACAAAGACAGCAAAACCATCATTCACGGATCACAGCAACTAAACGAGGCGCGGAAACCTGCTTTCTCAGTCCGTTCTTACCTCCAGGTTATCAAATGAAGGCATAAAACAGTCATTTAATTGATCTTTTAATCAAATGAAAAGAAACAACAACTTTATTTTTGAAAAAACAAAGGGGGTTTAGTATGAAAATTAAAACATGGGAGAAATATTGTGCTTACTCCTTAAAAAATTACGTTTTAATAATTTAGTAGTAGTAGTATTACGTAAATTGTTACTGCACAATAATATATTTCTGACACAATTTATTCAAGTTAAACCGAACTTTTATTTTGACGAGTTTGCCGTGTATACCTTTACACTTCTGTGTGTATATGATATGACCATTTTTCTCAAACGAAACGGTAAAATGCTTTGAATGAATTTGATACTGTAAAGCTGCTTTGACACAATCTGTATCGTTAAAAGCGCTAAATAAATAAAGGTAGAATTTGTGTCCTCATTTAGCGAGACGGCAGATGCTGAAATCACCGCTAGCGTCAGTATGTGTGTAGTAAACAAAACCGTGCATCTGCGCCATTCATTCACACAGACACAGAACATGGAGGATTCTTATTTAACGTCTTTTTGCTGCTTAATATTTATAATTTATAATATTTACACATACTGGTCCATATCGCGATTTGATTGAAGTGTACTGACCTACTTTAGATTAATGCATCCAAACTTCGACAAATTCAGTGAAATTCCGCATTATACAGTAAATTCCATTTTTATGAATGTATTCCGCGATTCCGTCCGCTTTTCCGCATCGTGGAAATCATAGCGCCCTACTCCAAGTTAGGGGTGTGCGATATTGACAAAAAATAATATCTTGATATTTTCTGTGATTTTATTGATAATGATAATTAGCTGATATTTTGCTGAGCGTGTTATTGTGCTGATCTTAAAGGTCCCATATTGTCAAAACTGAAATTACCTGGCTTTTTTCACGATAACTGAGGTCTAGGGGCTAATTAACTACCATATAAGTTTCAAAACAGTCAGTCCACAGTAAAATGCACTCAGCCTGCATAAAGTAGCTGTGATTTTCACGAACCGTTGTGACTTCCGTAAAAAGTTGAGGTCAGAACTACACAGTCACCGCCTTCAGTCACCTCCCCGAGCACCGCCCACCGTCCCACTCTCCTTTAGCCACACCCCCAGACAACATCGCGTCCATGCCATTGCTGAGCAACAACAACAACACGGAAACATGTCGAAAAGGTTAACTTTAACCACAAAACCAGATCAGCCGACCTGTAACGTTACACTCTCACTCAGAGGATGGACGATCTGACAGGATTGCTACTATGAGGTGATCACATCTAACGCGTATAGTGAAGACAAACTCAGCGTGTCTATCTAGTCAAGATGAAGATGTAGATACATTTCAATTTCAGCAGGAAACTATTTTTACAGCTACATTATTGTTCCAGCCACAATTAATCACAACAATGTATATACAATTACAAATTATTATATATAAATCGTCAGTTTGTTGTTTTACACACATGCACACAGACAATATTTCATACACGACATAGTCGTGAGATGCAAGAAACATAGACATATGGCAAGAAATCTGTAGATGCGTACATCGCGTAGATCCCATAACAACAAAACACAATACTTTATTGAACCTTTTCTGATAAGAAGTGTGCGCTGCAAACGTGAGCATTTTTGACGATCCTTTCTGTCCAGTCTGCTCGTTTTATCGCGTTTAACCACAGCTGTCGTTGTTTTTTTGTCTGGCAGTGGCAGCAGATATGCGATCAAATTTATAATTTGAGGCTGTATTACATCGATTCTGGCACCCAACAAGATGATATTTTAAGCTCCTTATGTAGCCGAACCTGCGCTGGTTTGAATGGGCCGCCTCCAGTTTCCCCTTTGTTTAGCTGCCTCCAGCTAGCGCTGTGACGTCACTGACCCTAGTTACCTGTGGTTGGCCTGGCCGTGCTTCACTCAGAAAACAACAGGCCAACCAGAAGAGAGGCTCATGAATATTAATTAGACAGGTCAAAATCGACCTGTTCTCAGCAGAGCTCCTGAGAGAGGAGCTGTAAAAATATATTGAGATGGTTTTTGGTTCTTATACCGCAAATATATATTCTTAAGGACATCAAAACCTAAAATAAAACTCCAGAAAGGTGTAAAATATGTGACCTTTAAGGACTGCCATAAACAGCTGACTCCTAAAGTTTTTCATATTCTTCATATTCTGTGTGGTGGTCAGTTCACACCGATAGAAATTAATCTTTTCCAATAAGATTAAATTGATTTTTAACTTTTATGGGCATTTTTACCTTTATAAAGCCATTTTTCTAAAAGTGTGCATTATCTTTTGAATCAAATTCTTACATTTAATCAGGGAATTAGAATTAGCTGTTACCAGGCAAATTAAATCAGTATCAATAAAATATCGTTTCTCTGTGCCTTTATCGTTATAGTTGTGGTGTGAACTTGGCTATTCTTTAATATTGAGAATGATTTTTAGAACTATATCTTTATAGTTATCGTGCTTGGTGTGAACAGGCCTTAAGTCTCTTAATTAACTTCTTTGATTTTATTAATTAAAATCAATATCACATTTGTAAATCACAGTAATTTTTGGAGAAAAACGGCATTCTTCGTGTGAAATTGATTAACTATATGAAGTGGTATAAATATATAAATTTTCTGCCCCCAAGTCTTGAATTTGTGATCATTGTAAATATTTTTTAATAGACTGAATCTTGCAGTGAAAGAACACACTCTAAATGCATATGCACACTACTCTAGACTTCACGTAAAGCATGCTCTCTGTAGGCGTTTTGTTTTGTTTTTGCAAAATGCTCGATAATGTCAAATCGCACATCGTTAAAACAACAATTACGATATTATCGCAGACTATATACATCGCACAGCCCTACTTTAATTAATACACAAAGACAGTAAAACCAGCATTCACGGATCACAGCAGCAAAACGAGGCACCGAAGCACGCTTTATCAGCACTAAAGCCCATCCTCACCTCCAGCACAGGTCCGGCCCCGAGGATGATCTGCTCCACGCCGCTGGCGAAGCCCTTCTGGCTGAGTGCCGTCAGGTGGTGGATGAGGAAGTTGGTGCTCTGCGTCTTTCCTGATCCGCTCTCTCCCGAGATCACGATGCACTGGTTCCTCCTCCTCTGCAGCATGGCGTGATACGCCACGTCAGCCACCGCGTAAATGTGCGGCTCCAGCTTCCCCAGCCGCTGCTTATCGTACATCTAAAGGCGAGACACCCCACGTGAATAGGGAAAAAAATTAACTAATAAATATCACCATACTTACACAGTTGATTGATTACATTAAGAATTATAAACATCTTTTGTATTACATGTTTTCTGAACTGTTATGTTTAAATATGCAAAGGAGGCATTATCTTATTAAATATGCGCTAATTTGCATACATTTCTAGAACAAAAATCTCTACATTGGATAAAGCCAGAATCAAAATTTTTGTTTGACTTTGCTGACATATTAGACTCAAATGTTTTTACAGAGGGGACTTTGAATATCTCTTTTATTCACTTCATAAATCAGAAAATATTGACAACAGCCGCAAAAAGATTTACATTTTTAAGAATAAAATGTTGTATAAAACCAGGCAAATTATACTGTATATGTGACCCTGGACCACAAAACCAGTCATAAGGGTCCATTTTTAACAGTGATGTATGGTTTGTTAGGAGAGGACAATATTTGGTCGAGATACTACTATTTGAAAATCTGGAATCTGAGGGTGCAAAAAAATCTAAATATTGAGAAAATCATCTTTAAAGTTGTTCAAATGAAGTTCTTAGCAATGCATATTACTAATCAAAAATGAAGTTTTGATATATTTTCAGTAGGAAATTTACAAAATGTCTTCATGGAACATGATCTTTACTTAATATCCTAATGATTTTTAGCATAAAAGAGAAATGTATAATTGTGACCCATACAATGTATTGTTGGCTATTGCTACAAATATACCCCAGCGACTTAACACTGCTTTTGTGCTGCAGGGTCACATATGAACAAGCCCCCCTGTAAAAACCTTCAGAATATAGATTGTAATAAAACTGTAAAGTTTTATTGTAAAGTATGTAAGTGCAACTGAAGTGGAGATTTTTGGCTCAGTGAAGGAAAAAAAAATCTCATTTTGAGAAAACGGCCTTTAAAGATATGTATATTTTAACTGCAATCTACAGACGCAAATAGATAAAGTGCTATAAAAGAAACTTAAAAGTGTATTGTAGATGTTTTCTTTCCACTAATCTGAAAAACCAAAAAGCCCAAACTCTCAAAACTGACAAGTGCATGAAAAATAGGGCTGGGACAATAAATCGATGCATCGTGATTCGTGGATCGATTCTGAAATTATCGGAATGCATCGTGATTCTCTCTGGAATCGATTCTGAGCTTAGTTTTTAACAGCAGATGGCGCTCTAGGCTAGATTTTAACCACACACTCAAACGTTCACGAAGAAGAGCGTTCGGCTGACTCATGCAAGTGGTTAAATGTACTTGCACCTTGGCTTTTATGACGAGAGATTAATGTAAACAGCCTACTATGAAGACCCTTGTAATTCGCTTCAACCTTTTCAAACTGTATGAATGATTATTTTAGGTTCAAATGGTGCGTGTGTAAGGAACTGGAAGCGAGCAGAGTACGGCCGTTTCTAAAGCACACAGCGCCATCTACTGTTAAAACCTAAGCTCAGAATCGATTCCAGAGAGATTCGCGATGCATTCCGCTAATCTTATAATCGATCCACGAATCGCGATGCATCGATTACTAAAATACTATTTTCTATTTTGTATTTAAAGACATTTAATCTTAGTATTTTTGTATTTTCTAAATACTTTTTGCCAATCAACCTCTTTATTAGACTGCTGATTTCCTGTATCAACAAGTACACAAAAATACTAAGATTAAATGTATTTAAATACAAAATACATGTGACTTTTCCCAAAGGTATTTAAATACAAAATAGTATTTCAAATACATGTATTGTTGATGCTTCACGATGCCATCAAATAACCTTTTTGTCTAAATGGTTCCATTAAGAACCTTTAACATCTGAAGAACCTTGCTGTTTCACAAAAGCTTCTTTGCGGCGAAAGAAGGTTCTTCAGATTATAAAAAGGTAAGAAAGAGATGGTTCTGTAAAGAACCTTTGACTGAATGCTTCTTTGTGGAACCAAAAATGGTTCTTCTATGGCATCGCTGTGAACAACCTTTTTAGCACCTTTATTTTTAAGAGTGTACCTTATGCTTTTGAAAATTCAAAAATGCTAAGATTAAATGTATTTAAATGCAAAATGCATTAGATTTTTTTCCAAAGGTATTTAAAGCTGCAGTCTGTAAGTTTTGCCTCTTTGTCGCCATCTCTGTTTAAAAACCTGCAATTGCAGCTGTGTGTGGAATTATCTTCCTTGCGTGGGTTGTGCAGCGGCTCGGCTCCAGCGCGGATGAATCTAGTGTTCTGAAGAGTATGTGTGGCAGTCAGTCACCGCACTGGTGTGGATATTCTAGCCTACGTCTTGGAATATATGACTCAAATAAGCATTTTCACCGGATATTGTCATCTGAACAAGTAACAAGTCTGCCACGTTTGTTCTGACCAACTGAGGAAAAAAGCATTACAATAAATCGCGCTACCAACGGTGATTTAATTTTAAAACTTATAAACACACAATCCTTTCTGGATTACAATCCGCCATCAAAATGATACAATTAATTATTCTGGCTGCTGTGAGAAAAGGCTATAAACGATTGGCCACCGGCAGGATCCTCACATGCGATAGTCTAGTAGCCGGGACAACTTCTTTATGTTTACAGACGTGACGTAATGACGCAGTGCCATGCTCGAATTTCCCGCGAAAACCTACCCATACCACTCAAATTAGAAAACATTATTATAAGATAACCGTTGTGAATCGGGCTAAAGTAAGGAGATAGTTTCAAACACTGGCTGGTTATGTACTTGCTCAAATATTGATTCCGGACCATTTTTAACCAAAAAAAGTTACGGACTGCAGCTTTAAATACAAAGTAGTATTTTGTATTTCAAATACATGTTTTTGAAATACTGCCCACCTCTGGACTCCCAGCCCTAATAAAAAAAAAAAAACTGCGTTTTTGCCTGCAGTGTCTTGCCTTAACGTATTTGGGGTTATAGATGGGCAGGAACTTGAAGGGGTTGACGACGATCAGGATCCCGCCGACGTACGTGTAAATTTTCTCCTGGCGAAAGCGTCCGCGCAAGTTCTCCAGCAAAGTCCGCTCGTTTAGATCGGGCAGCGCGCAGAGATCGTCGACGTACGGAGGCTGCGGGAGGAGTCCGCGCTCCACCATCCGTCGCCGCTCCTCAGTTACACGAAGCCACATCTGCAGGTTTCCGTAGCAGATGGATCCGTCCAGATCCTTCTCGCGCAGCAGAAAGCGGTAATCCTCTCCAGCCAGCCGGTTCTCCAGCGCCATGCGCGGCCACAGCATCATGCGCTGCACGGGACAGTCGCAGGGGTTCAGGATCCATTCTTCGCCGCCGAACTCCTTGACCTCAGCAAGCACGTAGAGGCGCGCACGGTCCAGCTGCAGCCGCTCGATGACGCGCTCGATGACCTCCGCCGCCGACGTCACCTTCCGCGCCGAGACTGGGCAGTAGATGGTGCCCTCGGACAGAGCGCCGGGATACACGCGCAACGTGAACTCCGAGTCCTCGTAACGCCGGCGCCCTCCGGCATCATGGCAGCTCATGATGCTGCAGCAGCTCCCATCGGCACCAGAGTCACCCGACAGATTCACGACATCCCACCTGCGGACAGATAAACACAAGCGGCAGTCAGAACGCACTTACGGTCCAGGGTGGCTATCGTAACAAATAGGGTTGCAAAAAGGTGGAAAATCCAGAAATTTTGGAAACTCTCAAGGATTTTTTGGAATATTTCAGGGATTTTTGGAAAGTTTCTGGAAATTTACCGTAAATTTTCCACCCCTTTGCAACCCTAGTAACAAACTAAAACTATTAAAAAAGAAGGTAAATAAACTAAAATAATAAAATAAAATAAACAATAATAACACAAATTTAAAAAAATAAATAAAAATAGATAGAACGATAGACAGAACGATAGATAGAACGGAGCACCAAAACAGCTTATTAAAATCTATCCTATTAGACAGACAGACAGACAGACAGACAGACAGACAGATAGATAGATAGATAGATAGATAGATAGATAGATAGATAGATAGATAGATAGATAGATAGATAGATAGATAGATAGATAGATAGATAGATATGTGGGTTTGAATTAACATGTGGGTGAGTAAATAGCATTTTCAGATTCCTTTAATACGACCAAGCAGATACTTTTAGAGATGCTTATTAAAACCAAACACAGAATAAAAGAGCAGGAAAAAGGAAGGAAGGAAGAGAGCAGAGGTGTTGAAGCAGGTTAAAAACAGCCGAGCAAATATATAATGCATAAAGAACAGATGGAAGAAAGAGAGAGAGAGAGAGACCGATTTAAGCAGAAAAAGCAGTAGCTCTGTTCACAAACCTAATGCTTCCTTCATAATGAATGCAATCCCACAATGCAATGCAACACAACTATACACTTTACTGTCTTTGGAGCACTTCAAACCAGTCACTTACGAGCTTGTATTTCAGTCAGGATGCTGACTTAGAAGACAGTTGCCTATCCAGGGAGTATGCAGCAAGACAGCACACTAGGTATTGGGACGGAGCCGCATCCAGCAGTTCACATCTGCGCTATTAACACACTTCTGTCTGCTATTAAACGAAACGCCTGATCCTCCTTAAACACATGACACCACAAACACACGACAGTTCCCGTCTGTGTCTCTCTGACTGCTGACAGGTCTGGGTAACACTGAAGATGAGCGACGGTGAGATGAGACAAATCAAGGACTATACGATACCTGAGCAACACATACTGTACAGCATCACACCTGCAGCTCACTCACACTTCACACCGCTTTACAGTCAAGCACAATGTAAAATTAAAAATAATAAAATATTTAATATTAGAAGAAATCTTTATTTATATTAAATGTATACTATATTTTTATGTGTTTATATTAAGGCTTTATTACATTTATTAATTAATATATTTTATATATTTTTTGTATTTTGACGAATCGTGCAAAACAAGTAATTTTTGATTTACTATTCATTAAAATAAACTAAATAGTTGATTTCATTTTTAATATTATATGGCATTATAAACAAAAACAAAGCAGCTTTACAGAAAATTAAAGTTTCTGCATTATTACTGAATGATTAATATAACAATATTTTAGATTTTGTTTTATTTTGATTAACTGTATAGAAAAAAAATTGTGAACAATTAATCAAAATAGAACACATTATTTTATTATTTATGATATTTTATAATTTGTTCTCTATTTTTATTCACAATAATCTTTATTTATACAACATCTAAATAAAAAAGTTAAATAAATAAATTAATTAATACCATTTACACTGATAATAAAAAGATAATAAAAATGATAAAGATAAAACATTTTTACTAAATTAAATATGTGGCTCTAATAATATTATCTGGTATCTATTTACTTTATTATAAATTAATCTGCGTTTATCATTTGGATGCATTTAAAAAAGCATAAAAATGAATTCATCTCATGATTTCTAATTGTGCCAAGTTATGTTTTTAATTGTGCTAAAATGTATTGTTATTCAATACAATAAAATATAAATATTAAAAGATGTTACCTTGATAACTAACTGAAATAAGATGAAGCATTATAGTTATGGGAAGCAACTGGAAATAAACAAAAAATAAATCTGAACTAAAACTAAAACTGAAGGAAAAAAAAAACTGAATGAAACCAAAACTGAAAAAAATACATAACAAATAAATAAAAAAGTAAATAAAAATCTCAAAAGCACAAAACAAGATGACTAAAAATTAAACAAAATTAAATTAAAAAAATAAAATAAATAAATGCTACTTCAAAACAGTAATTAAATGTATAATATTTATGTAGCATGTAAAGTCTTTCCATGTGGCATCTGTTAAAAAGACAACAGAACCAGGTTTAAGTTGAAGCACTAAAATTACTAACTGGAAATAAATACTAAAGATTAAAACTGAAAAACATTTTCAAATAAAACAAAACATGAATATAAGAAAAAAAAAACTTGATAATGTTACCTGGGCAACTAAGTACTAAAATTACTAACTATAGAAATGAACTAAAACTAAAATAAAAACACAATAAACCTAAATAGTTATTTTTAAAACAAAGAAAAATTTAATTTAAAAAAAGACAAGAATCGCATAAAATTACTGAAAAATAAACAAATTAAAAATAAATATACAAGCTACTTCAAAATGTCAGAATTATTACATAAATAATACAAAAATAACACTGACTTGCACGGACTTTCTTAAAAATGTACAAACATCATAAGTATGCAACATACTTTCAAATGAGAGAGAGTTAGTTTACGAGAGCAAACAAGCGTTTTGAAATCCCACAGAAGACCCTCAGACTGAATGAGGAACCAGGAATGAATTATCAGCCATCATATGTACAGTAAAACTCTGAGAAACCTCATTCCTAAACGACACCGGACTCCCGCGATCCAGCCACACATATATTATGTAAACAAAAACTTTTATTTTGGATGCGATTAATCGCTATTAATCGTTTGATGGCACTGATAAAAACCCTTGTCAGGCCAACAAAATTACCCCAAATGGTGTCCCAACTAGTCAAACACAGTTTGTTGTTGAAACTGTTGAAATGTTAAGGCTTTGTGAGTTCCCAGCATGCACTGCAGCATGAATAAATTACGCAGTTTCTGCTATAGGATCATTGTTTTGCTGTTTGTTGTTTTATCACTATTGTTAGTGTGATGTACAGAGCTCATCAGAGAAAAATAAATGACCTCAATGACAGCAATTGTTGTTTCAGTTGCTGTGACAAAAATCTTTCTATTAGCAAAATAAGACCATTTACATTGGCTAAACAAAGTATCTTTACTGAGAAGAAATAAGAAGCTATTGTTGAGAGAACTGAAGTCTCACTGCATCAAGCTGCCTTATTTCTTTTTACGTTTTCTCAACTATTTACTTGTTACACTGCACAGACTCACCCGTAGTGTTGCTTTCGTCAACGAAAATTATGACTAAATATCGTCGTCAACGAACCTTTATCACGTGACGAAAACGAGACGAGACGCACCGTAAATGCTGGTCATGTGACGATGACCATAATATAATGCAATATTGTTGACGAATAAAAACGAGACTAAATGTGGTTTACAAAATAAAAACTATGCTAAAATGTCTCTTCATTTGCGTTGACCAAAACGAGACGAAACGAAATGTTATAACGTTATTTCGTCTCGTTTAGTCGCGTTATTATTATTATTTTGCAGTATTTCCCGCTTCAGCGGCTGCATCAGGTCGCACTGCGCAGACGCAGGCGACGTCACTTCCTCAAGCCCCACTCGCGGCATTATTTAGAAGACGACAACAAACAAAGTTAAGTCTGACACAGAGAAAGGGACCGATGGCCGGCCAGCCGGGGTTCGTCTTTATTTAAATTTATATGTGTGTACTTCTAACATGTTTGGTTGGTCAAATAAATGTTGTAAATTCAAATCAGAGCGTCTTCCGTGTCTGGAATGGATGTATTCTTGAGTCTATAAGGTAACAATAATATAATAAGATAACCTTGTTTGAAATGGGTTTGGCTAAAAGAAAATTTTGGTTTTGTCTATACTACCAGGTACTTATACTATATTGACTGGGTTAAATAGAATTGCATTACTAAAATACAATTTTCGTCGACTAAAACTAGACGAAAATAGTCATGGATAATTCTGACTACAAGAAGACTAAAATGCTCAGACTTTTAGATGAATGAAACTTGACTAGACTAAAAAGAGTATGAACGTGACTAAAACAAATAAAAACTAAAATGACAGCTTCACACAAACTCAAATTAAAACAGGCCGCCAAAAACAACACTACTCACCCGGTGACCTGCAGAGTAACGACAGGCATGAACGAGAACCACGCAGACTCAACTCCGGAATTAAACTAGATCCTCATCGCTCAGTCCTGAACGACCCATCATCTTCATCATCATCATCCCAGCGTCTGGGACGCCAAACTCTGACATTCCAGTCAGCCGGGTTTGATCCTTATAAGGTGAAGAAGCTCGAGTCCGGGAGAGAAACATGGGACCCAACGGACCTTAAATAGGAGGGATGCTCGTCTGAACGCGGGACGGGGATCCGCTCGCGTCCCTAATGCTGTCTGCCGCTCCTACAGATGAGCGTGTGTGTGTGTGTGTGTGTGTGTGTGTGTGTGTGGCAGCTGTGCCTGAGAGGGGGAGGAGGAAATGCACAGAGGGGGAGGGGAGAGAGAGCTCTCTCATGCACACACGGATGCTGCTTGCTCTGCATCTGGTTGCCAAAGCAAAGCACAATCAATATGGAAGGGGAGCGCTATTTTATGATGGGAGAAGTTGTTGTGTTTTTGGTGGTGAAATTCATTATTTAGTATCTGAACCTTCAGCTATTCTGTATCATTTATTCATAAAGTCCCTTTTTGCCAGAAGGAAATGGATACAGAGAGGGGGAGGGGAGAGAGAGAGAGAGAGAGAGAGAGAGAGAGAGCGAGAGAGAGAGAGAGAGGCTTGTTATTTCCTGAAACATGAGAGAGAGACAGAGACAGAGAGAGAGAGAGAGAGAGAGAATCATATGTGGACAAAGAAAGGAAAAGCAGAAGAGTTTGGTGCTCTCTCGCAGGATGTCCATGTTGTTGTTTGTGAGGCGGGTTCGACTTCTATCTAGACATCTTCAGAAAAGCAGTGAATGTCAGCTAATGGTGCGATTAAACTCTCTCGGTCATTGATCATTATTCAGTCTGTGTCGCTCATTTAGGAGCATTTTGTGAACTAATCATGCTTGATAGAAACTTTTATTTATAAACTTATTTTCCCATCATCCTCTGACCGCACAAGAATGATAAAAGTATACACTTTACACAATTAATATATATAGTTAATTTAGTACCAAATATATTGATAAATCAATAGTTAATTATATTTTAGCCTATAGTTTACATATGTACATACATAAAATCAACAAATGAGTAAATATAATACATTTATACATTCTTTATACAAAATACATTCTTCATATATTTTTATGTATTGTGTGAATATAAACATTGTATAATTTTATTTAATTACATATTTAGAGAAATTAGAATAAATTATATATATATTACTTTGTATAATTTAATATATCATTTAATATTTTTGTATTATAGTAATTTAATATATTTTTATTTCTCATTTTTGTATGATAAAATTGCAATTTTGAGTTGGGAAATTTGCTATATAGATTTCTATAAATAAAAAATATGTCAATTTCTATTTTCAATTTAAGAGTGCTTTATTGGCATGACAAAAACTATACATTTGTAATAATAATATATAAAAAGTATTAAGCATGTAGTGCAAAATTAATTACTAATGTATGCAAGTATGTAAACTAGAAATAAAATATTAGACAGATTTACAGAAGCAAAATGTATCAATAAATGTATTAAAAATGTAGCAAATTAATCAATCATGAGGAATCAGGATCACATGATCAAAAACTGCAAAACTCAAAATTACTGAGCACCATACTCCATTAATGCCCTTTTAGTATAATCCTTTGAGAAATAAATCAATAAATACTTTTTTTTTTACTTTTTTTTTATGAATACTTTTTGTATTTGTACGTGCATCTCACACATGAGAAGCTTGTTTAAATCAGCTGCTTATGCGCTAAAGATGCTGCCTTAGAAGGAAGCTGCCTTTGTAGACAGTAGACAGCATGGCATGTGAACCCACTTCATTCGTCCAGTGACCGAATGTGTTTTATTAGAGCTGCATAAGAGTGAAAGAGGAATCCAACAGCAGTTATTTCAGAAGAAGAGAGACACACGATCTCCAGTCCAGCCTCCTGCCGATCAATAACGGCAGAACAATGTGAGACTTACGGAGGATCTCAGGGGACGAGAGCAGACGCCACTCATGGAACTAAACAAGAGACACAAATCATATCAGCCGCTGACATTAAGAGCCACCAATGAGACATTATAGGACTAAAGTGATGCATGAAAGGCACACGCCTAGCAGAGAGCACAATGACTATACACTACACTGAGTGCGCTTCTGCTTTAATGACCTCCTCCTTCTTGAGGACACAGTAACGCCCGTTAGTTCTAAAGAAACACTTTCTCAGTAATACTGCAGCAGTACAGAAATGATATCACTTGATAGCAAATAACAGTGTTGTACAGTACAAATATGGACAAACTGCTTTTGCTCCTCTTTTGTAAGGCGCTCTGGATAAAAGTGTGTGTTAAATGCACAAATATACAGTAAAGCAACAGAAAATAAATGAAAGAATGACATCAACATGATATAAAATGATAAAGTATATGTGTGTTTGTGTGTGTGTGAGAGAGTGTGTGTGTGTGTGTGTGTGTGTGAGAGAGAGCGTGTGTGTGTGTATGTGAGAGAGTGCGTGCGTGTGTGTGAGTGAGAGAGTGTGTGTGTGAGAGAGAGTGAGTGTGTGTGTGAGTGAGAGAGAGTGTGTGTGTGTGAGAGAGAGTGTGCGTGTGTGTATGTGAGAGAGTGTGTGCGTGTGTGAGAGAGAGTGAGTGTGTGTGTGAGTGAGAGAGAGTGT
>NW_015506074.1:438477-474551 GCF_001515645.1 Sinocyclocheilus grahami
GAGAGAGTGTGTGTGAGTGTGAGAGAGTGTGTGTGTGTGTGTGTGTGTGTGTGTGTGTGTGAGAGAGAGTGTGTGTGTGTGTATGTGAGAGAGTGTGTGCGTGTGTGTGAGTGAGAGAGAGTGTGTGTGTGTGTGAGAGAGTGAGTGTGTGTGTGAGTGAGAGAGAGTGTGTGTGTGAGTGAGAGAGAGTGTGTGAGAGAGAGAGAGAGTGTGTGTGTGAGTGAGAGAGAGTGAGTGTGTGAGAGAGAGAGAGTGTGTGTGTGTGTGTGTGAGTGAGAGAGAGAGCGTGTGTGTGTGTGTGTGAGAGAGAGTGTGAGAGAGAGAGAGAGAGTGTGTGTGTGAGTGAGAGAGAGTGAGTGTGTGAGAGAGAGAGAGTGTGTGTGTGTGTGTGTGAGTGAGAGAGAGAGCGTGTGTGTGTGTGTGTGAGAGAGAGTGTGAGAGAGAGAGAGAGAGTGTGTGTGTGAGTGAGAGAGAGTGAGTGTGTGAGAGAGAGAGAGTGTGTGTGTGTGTGTGTGAGTGAGAGAGAGAGCGTGTGTGTGTGTGTGTGAGAGAGAGTGTGAGAGAGAGAGAGAGAGTGTGTGTGTGAGTGAGAGAGAGTGAGTGTGTGAGAGAGAGAGAGTGTGTGTGTGTGTGTGTGAGTGAGAGAGAGAGCGTGTGTGTGTGTGTGTGAGAGAGAGTGTGAGAGAGAGAGAGAGAGTGTGTGTGTGAGTGAGAGAGAGTGAGTGTGTGAGAGAGAGAGAGTGTGTGTGTGTGTGTGTGTGTGTGTGTGTGGGAGAGAGAGAGAGAGAGAGAGAGAGTGTGTGTGTGTATTGATATATACACATAAATATACACAGTACACAAACAACTAATCAATCGCGATTAATCGTTTGACAGCACAAATAAAAACATAAAATAGATAATGTATAATTATAATAATTTTTAATTTTATTATCAAATCTCAAATCTTGAAAAATAAATGAACACTCTTTAAATAAATAAATTGCTTTTTTAATTAATACGACATGCTTTAATAATTTAATAAATACTATATATATATAACAAAATATTTAATGTATATATAATTATATCGAATATTTATTAATAAATACACGATTCTTGACTCTTACAAAAACTAACAAATAATAAATAAATACACTATGTTTTCATGAACACTACATGCATAAATGAAATGTACAGTAAAGCAACAGCAGCACAAACAAATGAATCAATGACATCAGCATAAACTAATGCAACGCTCAGACATCATCAAACATCGATCAGACAAAAGGAAAGAAGCCGTTCAATAATTCAGTAATGAGCTCAGAGCAGCTCCAGACAGAAACGCAGGGCTTCAGATTAATCTGTAATTCATACGTTCATTATTCGTGCTCGTGGTTCATGCATGAAGCGGCTCTAATTATGACAGAGCTTGTTCTATTTTAGCTGGTTTGACACGGCTGCTAATACAGGAACAAATCATCTCCCTTTGTGCCAATTAGAGTTAGAAGACACGCACCACTGCAGCGCAATGCATTCTGGGCTATCTGCATGCAATGAAAAAGATGCTGACTAAGCAGGTATTACCAGGTTTTAGATAAATAAATAAAACCACATAAATAAATAAAATACATTTTAGCAACCACATAGTAACTCGCTCCAGAAAAGTAAATGCATTTCTGCAGTTTCATTTTACATTGGTTACTGGAAGCAATTTTTAATATAAAATGACAACGCATATAAATGATTCATATAAATGATATGAAAATCTAACGCTTGTGAGCTCTAAAGTATACCGTGTAAACAGAAACAGAAGTGGGTGGATTTGCAGAGGAAACGCTGGAGGTGAAAGTTTATCTGACCGTTAGAGAAGTGGAGAAGTGAAACGTTCACGCTGAAGAGGAAGGAATTAGAGAAATATCACACGTGACACAAATCAAATATTAAATATATCATCTACATCTCCACCTCAGAGGAAAAAGCTCTCGCTGTATGTGCTGCTGTTAAAAACAAGCGACGTACAGAGCATGTGCAGGTCACAGTTAACCTCTAAATAAGAAGTAAAAAAATTAAGTCATGACCATTATGATTTTTGTAATATTAAATTATATTTTATGCAATATTTTAATATATTGCAAAATTCTCAATGCTATGCAACAAAAATAATTACTTTATTTTGTTTCGTTTTATGTTATGTTATATGTTATTTTATCATTTATTTTATATATATAAAAATAATAATAATAATTTTTTTTATTTGACCTAGACATGCATGCAGTAGAATCACTCTTATGGTCTAAATAAATGTGAGATTAAATACTATTTTTCCCCCTACAATGCCAAGCTTGCACAGTTATTAAGAGAATTAACGTTCTCATGCACAGTCAGAAAGAGTCCAAACAGAGACCTCAGACAGACAGAGAGATTCGGTAGATCTACACTTCAGCTGACTGGCAGGAATAAAGCACTCTGAAATCATGTTTGAGAGATGAACTCTGACAGCAGCCTGCAGACCGAATGTCCAACTGCACTCGCTTACAGAGGAATCGCTCTCGCTCTGAATGAAGTCAAACGGAAAGCCACACAGCGGCTTGTGTTTGGATGAAAACACCAGAGAAAGAGATCCGCTGTCGTCTGGATCAAACTAAATCAAGTCACATGAAATATATAAGCAAATAAATATATATAAAATAAATAAGTAAATAAATAAACAGAATAAAATAAATATAAATACAAATCTAACCAAAAATAAGTAAATAACCAAATAAAAAAAAATTTTTTTTTAAAGAAAATAAATATAAAATAAGCACAAATTACTAAGTAGATAAATGTATATAATAAATATAAAATAAATAAGTAAATAAACAGAATAAAATAAAATAAATACAAATATAAATATAAACAAAAATATATATATTATATAAAATGAATAAGTAAATAAATACATAGATAAAATAAAAAAATACAAAGACAAAAATAGAAAAAAATTTACATATGCAAATAAAAATATAAACATACAGATATACATAAAGTGAATATAAAATATAAATAAAAATACATAAGCAAATAAATAAACTAAAACATAAGAATTATATAAGTAAATAAGTTAATAATGCATAAATAAAATAAATAAAATATCAATACGAATGAATGAATGAATAAATCTTTAATATATTTTTATTTCTATTAATGTTGTGAAATCACCGATTTCATGAGATTCATCAATCTACTGTCCTGCACTGATATCATCAATTAAAGGGTCAAAGCTAAGCATCTCTCACTGGACAGAAATACGAGGAATGCGGCCAAACCTGATTCTGAACTCTGAGCCGACAGCAAACCCTCCTGAAAACCAGACCAGGACTTGAACTGAAGCAGCACAACAATATTAAACACTACGAACATCAAAATCTGACAATTCTGTAAATCCATAAATATTTTGAGTGAGTGAGTGAGTGAGTGAGTGAGTGAGTGAGTGAGTGAGTGAGAGAGTGTGAGAGTGTGTGTGAGAGTGTGTGTATGTGTGAGAGAGAGAGAGAGAGAGAGAGCGAGAGTGTGTGTGTGTCTGAGTGTTTGATTTCTCAGTTTCTATCACTTCTCTCTCTCCGCAGCACACAGAACATGTTTAACGTCTGCTTTAACGTGGTCTCGTGTAGTTTTGCTCATTGTTTTTTTTTGAGGACTCAACCAGCGCATGTTGAAATCTGCCCAATTTGATGAGTTTCAACCAAGTGACAGAAGAATCTGCACCAAAAATAAAGTCTGATTAATACAGTAGAACAAAAACATTAACAAAACAAAACAGACAACACTTCATCATAACCATAACAAACCAATAAACAAAACTAAACAAAAAAATGCATTCTTCTAAACATAAATTACTCCAGTCTTCAGTGTCACATGATCCTTTGCTGCTCAAGAATTTAATTTTTTTTATTATTATCAATATTTAAAACAGTTGAGTATATAATTATATAACAGCTTATATACAATTAATTATTTACATATTTATTTAGATTATTTATTATTTATATATGTTAGATTATTTATTACTTAGGTATTTAAATGTTTTTAAAAAAATAAATATATAAATTTCTTAGATTTAATTTTTTTACATTTAGTATTTATTTATTGTTTGTTTATTTTTGGAAGAAATAATTAAGCCTAAGAATTGATATTTAAATTCTATAAGAATAATTTTTTCATTGCTACCATGTACGTATCATTCTATATATTCATTTTAAACATGCTGTATAGGTTGACTGCACACAAGACTTTTAAAAAGAAGAAAAGGTTGATTGTGTCCAAACTCAATGTCTTCCCTTGACCTTCTGAAATCATGCTAGCTCATCTTCCCAGAAGGAGAAGGAGAAACAGCCTCACATCCTCCGAAGAGTTTCACTTCTGTCTAAAAACCCCGATCACAATCATCCATCCTCCAACAGCTCAAGCTAAACGCTTCTCCATAACGACACTCATAAATATCATTAACGGTCCACATGAGAAATGGTAACCGTGATGCTTGACTTCACAAAACATCAGTAATATTTCAAATTTAGTAGGTCACGTCTAACAATGAACTCTTTTGGAGCGCATTAAGAAATCAAAACACTTGCATAAAGCAAGGATACACAGTGACCTTCACCGCACAGAATCAGCTGATCTACTGTACAGACGCACACATGACACCTATGAACAATCCCAGCAGCCCCTGCGGCTGTGAAGATGCACACGTGCTGCTGAAAACACACATTGTGAGCTGACCTGAGCCGATCCACCGAGACGAGACGAGTCTGGTTCAGTCCACTCACAAAACTGGGTTAGTTAACTATTACATACTGTTACACCTACATATTTTAAATTAGTTTTATATTATTATTATTTATTCATTTCATTTCAGTTTAAAGGGGTCATATGATGCGATTTCAATTGTTCCTTTCTCTTTGGAGTGTTACAAGCTCTTGGTGCATAAAGAAGATCTGTAAAGTAGCAAAGACTAAAGTCTCAAATCCAAAGAGATATTCTTTATAAAAGTTAAGAGTTAACCACGCCTACCTAAAACGGCTCGTTCTAACACGCCCCCACATGTCTACATCACTATGTGGGAAGATTTGCATAACGCCGCCCAAATGTTCACGCAAAGAAAGAAGGTAGGGCTGGGCGATATAGCTAAAAAATGTATCAACGATATAATGTTTCATATCGTTCGGTATCGATAATTATTGACTTTTTTATAATTTTTTAATTTAACCACTGTATTTTTAAATTAACCCAATTTATTGAGACAAACAACAAATATTTTTTGTTTAAATATTATTTTGTCTTGTCTCCCGAGGCCACAGGAGGGCACAATGAGCAAAATAATGCAGTGCATTTAAATTGTCAAAGCAAGGAAGTAAAGTAACTCTATAAAAAAACGTGCATTATGTCTAAATTAACTCATAAATATCAAATATAATTTCGTAAATTGCATAAACAATTATGAACAAAACAGCATCATGTATTCATGCATTGCTTAATACAAAGAGCCGAATCGCCCATCACGCAGATTGCATTAAAACATAAGAGACGCAGTGAAAAGGAATAAACCTCAAAAAATTTGCGACGCGTTTTCTAAAAGTTTAAACTGGTTTAACTTTGCATGGCTACATCTCTTGTGCGAGACGCGAGTGCAGCAGTCATATTTGTCCGTCTAAAAATGCGCTGAACATGCATCTGTGTGAACGGCTTGATTTCGGTTTTAACCTAATCAAGATCTTCTCTGCATTGAGCTTCTATATTTCTATAATATTTTGAATGAATAACGCAGCAGCGGCGCGTCTTGTGGGCAAGACTAACAAAAATGCAACAACGTCACTTACATTACTCACCGCATGACGCTCCCGGATGCACACCTAACATTCAAATGCAAATGTTTATTTTAAATTCGACTAATATTCATACTTTATTCACAATCTCCGCAACACAGGCAGGCACAGCATTCATGTTCGTGTTTGTGTGTGCTGTCTGCGTCACTCAGAGCACGTGCCTATATCGTGCGCTATATCGAACATTTTTTCTAGCGTTATCGAAGAAGGGGTACCGTCGATAAATATCGATACCGTTTTATCGCCCAGGCCTACTATAGTATAGTAATTTTAATTTGTTTATTTACATTGTGTTTTAATTTTAGTTCAAGTTTTAGTAATTTTGTTTTGTGCTTTCATAATTTTTACTGTAAATGTTTCCATGTAGCTTTCATTTATTTCTACTTCAGTTTTAGTAATAACCATTAGCACAAACATCTGCATTTAGTGAGGATTTGGCCCAGGGCATGACGGGCCACTTAGGGTGAAATCTCACGAGGAAACACACAAACACACACACACACACAAACAAAAACACACAAACACACACACACACACAAACAAACACACACACACACACACACACACACACACACACACACCATTTAGATGATTATTCAGTTCAACAGTGAGGGTCAAATAACAGCCATCTAAAATGGATTTGCATACTGATTACTGATTAATATAATGAATTCTGCATCAAATTCAGGAAATAAGAGCTTTTAAAGGAACAAAATATGACATTCTTTCATAATTTTACATTTATGCTGTTCTCAGTGTTGTTACTGTTTTCAGTGTAGTTTTGTTAATTGAAATAAAGCTGAAACTAAATAAAATATGAATATTAGATTAGAAAAATATAGAAAAAAATATTTGAAAAAATATAGAAATGTTGCCTTGGCAACTAACTGAAATAAAATAAGTTTAACGTGAAGTACTAAAGTTACTGAACTAAAACTGAAATAAATTAAAGCTTAATAGCCTAATAGAAATGACAATCACATTGAAATTACTAAAAATTTAATTATAGTAAAAATATGTACTGAAATATAAAAGAATTCAAAATATTAATAAATACTATAAAATTGTGGAAGAAACAAGTTTCATTCAGAAAATGCTAGTAAATTTCACAATTAATTAAAGCAAATAACATACTGAATTAAAACTGAAATTGAGTAGAAAAATTGGAAAAGTACTTTCTTATAAAATGTTTCTAATAATCTTTGTTTTATTTACAACTTCAATTTTTTTTACAGTGTAATAAAATAAAATAAAATTAACGCTGGTGGTTTTAAAACCAACAACTCCCTTACTTAATTCTAAGTATTCTGAAATCTTACGATAAAAGAAAAAATAGAATATATGGTTTGGGAACAACAGTAAATGATGACAGAATGATCATTTTTAGATGAACTATTCTGAAACAACACATCAAGTGTAAAAATCATCAATCTCTGCTCTTTCTGATTCACAATAACAGGAAGGAACTCAACTTTACGAAATGCAAAGTAAACCTTATTCAACCCAATACAGTAAAAACTTCCTGTACAAACACAACTGACCTCCAGTAGTAACACAAATCCTCCTCTAACAACATCATCATCATCTCATCCAAACGCCAGACATACTTCCAAATTAATCTACAATATTCCAGAAACAGCGAGCCGTACGCTCATGGTCTCATGCGTGAACACACACACAATCCTCACATCATCCCGACTGAAATCCACTTAGCCGAATGGCTCTCAGACTGTAATTTTCTGCTCAGCGTCCGTGTTCTTCACCAGCTATAATCAACCGTCAATCAAAATCCACTGATCTGGATTTTCATCATCTGCACGAGAGAAAACCACCATCTGAAAACATCCACATGAAATAAAGGCTCCAGTTAGAACCACAACTGGCTTTACAGCTTGATGCTTTGGCATTTTAGAAAATAAGAAATAGAGCCCGACCGATATGGGTTTTCGGGGGCCGATGCCGATACCGATATTAGGGAGTAAAAAGTCTGATATTGATATATATCGGCCGATATTCTTAATGTGTATATTATAGATATTATAGTACAGTACCAGTTAAAATTTTGGAAGCACTTCCCATTCGTTTGTCCAAACTTTTGACTAGTACTGTATATAGAATACAGTATATATATATATATATATATATATATAAAATATATACAAACAAATTCCATTAAATTTTGCGTTATACAGTAAATTCCATTTTTATGACTGGATTCCGCGATTCCGTCCGCGTTTTCTGTATCGCGGAAATCATAGGGCACAACTAATGTAGCAAACGAGTATGATAAGCTCATTGTGAGAGTAAAAGACGGGAACATTGTTTATTTACTTTATAGCATTGCATCTCACCAACAAGGTGACAACGTAGCGTTAAATCATTATATTGGACATATACTGATAAAGGAAACTTATGTGGTCATTGTTTATTAACTTTACAGTAAGTTATTCATTTCACAAACTAGTTAGCAGCTTACCGTTAAGACCATGCTTGACTGCTTGTCTGCCGTGGCCTGAACAAGAGATCTCTTTACTGAAGTGAATGGTTTGGCTGGTGTCACTCAGGGTTGCCAGGTTTCTGCAACAAAACCCGCCCAATTGCTCCGTTCAGGGGGGGTAAAATGCATGTGTTTTGGCTGTGTTACCCTAGGCCGTATATGCCACAGATATGATTTGTTTTTGTGCAGAATATAACGCAGATAAAATGCTTGTAAATGGTGTAATTACTTAGTTTGTCCAGCAGAGCGCACTCCATTGTTTGCTGCTGAAGCGACCCCAATAACGTGATATTTAGCCCCTGAAATGACTATTGTACTAGGGTAACACAGCCAAAACACATGCATTTGTGGCTGTGTTACCCTAGTACAATTCGCATTTCAGGGGCTAAATATCACGTTATTGGGGTCGCTTCAGCAGCAAACAATGGAGTGCGCTCTGCTGGACAAACTAAGTAATTACACCATTTACAAGCATTTTATCTGCGTTATATTCTGCACAAAAACAAATCATATCTGTGGCATATACGGCGATGCAGATATATCTGCGACAGGCTCATATCGGCCGATAAAATCGGCAAACGATAAATCAGTCAGGCTCTAACAAGAAACCAAAGGAAGAATGTTATGAACCATACAATGAAACATCAAGAACATTAAACTCCAAGAAAACACATCTTGAGAAAATGGTTCCTGATAAGACAAGGAGCAAACCGAACTCATAGAAAATAAAAGTCTCAAAATGAGATCTCTCCTAGAAATCAATGAGATTAAATGGAGAGAAAATGGAGACTTGCTGAAGCCTCCTGCTTCTTAGCTGCTTCTCTTGAGGAAAACACCCTAGTAAAGTAAACTGAGCCACTGCGGAGTTTTGGAAGCCATCTAAACTTTACCAAAAGTCAGAGATCTCAACACGTGAAAACGCAGTGGTTTTCAGGTGCTTTAAAGAACCAAGAAACCAAAACACTGATCTGAAGAACTTGCAAAGAAACATCAAGAACGTTAAACTCCAAAAACAACCCCATATAGCAACTCAAGATGGTTTCTTATACGAAGAGGAATATAGGAAATAAAAATCACACTCTTTAATATCTAAATTGTTTCTCCAAGGCTTAAATGGAGATCAGATGGATTGGAGACTAGCTGAAATCTCCAGTGTCTTAGATTTTTCTCCTGAGAATAATACCTCTGTAATGTCAGTTATTTTTACTGTTGAGTTTCAGAGATCTTACGTTTAAGTTCAGGCTGATGTTCTGGTGCTTTAAAGAACCAAGAAACCAAAACGCTGATCTGAAGAACCGAAAACTAAACATCAATAACATTAAACTCCAAAGAACCACCACAACTCACAAATGAGGTCCTTGTAATTAGAGGTCGACCTATAGTGGAAGGGATCTCCGCCGTACTAAAGCACCTCAATATGTACTCAAGTACTTCTCAGACAGCCTGATCTGTGTGTTGGTGTGAAAGCGTCTGCTCCGAGCACAGGAGGAGTGTGTGATGCTGTTCTGGGATCATGTGATACAGCGGGAGGAGATTTTTATACCCGTCAAGGGTGTTCGTGAGGATCTGGAGCGCTGGGAATGTGTTCTGCTGGCCTTGGGATAGAGGCCTTTACAACCATGTATCATATGATGTGTCACTTCATATCTGTGCAGAAGATGATGAAGCCACCCGCCTGCAGCATTCCGGAACATTGCCTCTTTCTGTTCGGAAGAGCGTCAAACAATACACAGTATGCAATGACTAGGGCCTTATGAAATGTGTTTTATTTTTCCCAAATTCCATTTCAGTTTATTCCCCCAAATTCCGTTTCCATTTTTCCCCATTTAAATTTTTTTCTAGACTCAGCTTTAGTGGTTAAATTTAATTTCAGTAATCAAAAAGCATGTCTAATTAATAGAAATCATGACGTTTATACAATTGAGCAACAACTTATTAAAAGTTACAAAAATGAAATTCTGTACCCTATAAAATCTATATATACCCTATAAAAAAAATTATTTTTCTCAAATTCTGTTTTCGTTTTAAATCAGTTTTAATTTAGTTTTAATGGTTTCATTTAATTTTAGTTATCAAAAAACATGTCTAATTAATTGAAATCATGAAACCTAAACAATTTAAAAACATTTTAAATTTAATGCTGTCAGTTTAAATTTCTCTGGATTCTGTTTTAATTGTTTAATCAAATTTTAATCATCAAAAAGCATATCTAATCAAGTGAATTAATAAAACATTTTAATGATTTTTTATATAATAAAATGTTTTTTTTTCCCCAAAAAATTCTGAGCTGTCTGCTTTAAATTTTCTTTATTTAAGATTTAATACAAATGTATTATCAAAAACAGCGGTAATCAAATGAAGGCATAAAACATTAACAATTTAATTCATCTTTTAAAATTTAAATCAAATAAATAAATTTTTTTGGCAATCAAAGTGCTGCACAACCGGCCGATGCCGATTACTTAAATGCCAAATATCAGCCCGATATATCGGCCTTTGGAAATCAAACAATTTAATTATTATTATTTATTTATTTTTACAATAAAATGTTCAAATTTTTTTCAGAAATTCTGAATTGTCCGTTTTAATCTTTCTGGATTTATCATTTTAAACAATTTATTAGCAAAAATGATGGTAATCAAATGAAGGCATAAAACATTAATAATTTACTGTACTTCATCTTTTAAAATGTAATAAAAAAAATTAACAATTCCTTTTTTTTTTGCAATCAAAATGCTGCACAACCGGCCGATGCCGATATCAGCCCGATATATCGGCCTTGGAAATACAACAATTTAATAAAGAATTTATATTTTACAATAAATTGTTTAATTTTTTCCGAATTCTGTGTTGTCTGTTTTATTTTTTCTGAATTTATGATTTAACACAGATTATTAGCAAAACTGATGGTAAAAATGAAGGCATAAAACATTAAAGATTTAATCTTTTAAAAAGAAATCTTTAAAAACTTAATACATAAACCCCCAACAGTGGACCAATGGTACAACGAGACTTTCAGAGATTCTTCCGTTAGAACGTCTTAGAGCCGTTAGCAATGGAAACGAGGCTGAATTTCAATTTTTTTTTTTTTACTTTTGTAGCCTCCCTCAGAACATATCTCAAGTTTGTAAAAAAGGATGTTTAAATTGGAAATACTAACATGCTGTCATTGAATGCTAAGATACATGTTTATTTGATTTAACATTGTATGTAAAGCATATGTCTCTCGTATGTTGTTGTGGGGGGTATTCAGTTTTTTTCTTCTATTTGTGAAAACAATAAAAGTTATTGTACAAAAAAAAAAACAATACAATACATTTTCTTTTTTGCAAACAAAGTGCTGCACAACAGAAAATTACTATCCGATGCCGATAATTTAAAAAAAAAAAGTCAAATATCGGCCGATATATCGGCCTTGGTAAAACATGGTCAAACGAGCTCATTACACTGCGTATTTACCTACAAACAGCAGAATTTTGATTCCTCTAAACAATTCTTTTGAATCTGTTCTCCTGTTTGGATCTCTTATCGAATGACTTGGACCACACATGATCTAAACGTCACGTTTTAATCCACTTCAAACAGGACAGACAGACTGCAAAGACACACACGAGGCGGCCGGTGCATGTGTTGTTTCATGCAGGCCGTGTACAGTAATGAAGAGCAGGCACAGGCGTCTCACAGCGGAGCGAGTGAATGGAGGTTAATGAGGAGTGGCTTTAAAGGATATAGTTGTGTAATTGTGCATCACACGTCTCTCTGTTCCGCCGCCTTTGATCCCGACATCACGGACGGAGAAATGCGGGAGTCGGAAAGCGTTTGATGCTGTTGCTTCCTGCCCGGGGAAGACGTTAAAACACACACTCATCGCTTCTCTGTTTCCCCTCCACGCGCTCATTTGCATGCAATGGTGAAGTGGTTTGTGGGAGAAAAACACCTGCAGCTTCACAGGAACAGGCCGTTCACAAGCGTTCAGCCGGCGGACGGAGCATCTGATATGTGTGTGTACTGTGTATATTTATTATGCATATATAAATACACATATACACAGTATAAATTTTGAAAATATTTGCATGTATTTAAATGTCTATATTTATATTCATATAATTTATATTATATATAAATATATGTAATATATGAACATACCATATTTTTCTGAAATTTATACATGCATGTGTGTGTATTTATATATACATAAACATACACAGTACACACAATTTAATATAATTTAAAATATATAAAATGTACATATAACATAACAATTAAACACATATTACATTTATTACACATAGTCTTGTGTTATCAGACATTTAAATATATATATATAAATTTAAAATAAGGTCAAATATAATAAAATATATAAACAAACTAAATTTAAATATAAAATAAATAATATTAAAATATACAAACATAAAATATTTTATGTATAGTCATTCTTGTTCTGCATCTGTATCTGTATAATAAAATATGCTCTAATATTCTAAGACTACGCAATATATAAATGTAATTTAAAATACAAATAATACATAAAATAATATATGTAATATATATATAAAACAAATTAAATAAATATAAAATTATATATAATATAAATATATTTTATATAAATTATATAAAATTTTATATTATAAATTAGAATATATTTAGTCATTCTTGTTCTGCAGCAACTTTAAAAAAAAATGTATTTGCTTGTGCTGTTATTTATGCAAGCATTTTTATAATAAATATATGCTCTGCATGTAGATATTCAAAAGTCTAATAACAATCACTATGATTTAAATAACGATTAAACATCTTTAATCCACATCAAATGCTATTCGTGAGTATATTTCATCAGGCTTTCAGGAAACTGGGTCGCACTCAAGCAGCATGCGACTCAAGGTTAATGAAAGACGTCTGGACAGAGAACCACGGTCCAACCCCAGCCAACGTCTGCTGCCTACAGAGACTGCTACCTGCGCTGCTGTCTACATAGGGAGCTCACTAGGATTTAGAACAATTCCGGGTGGTTTCTAGGTGAAAGGAGTCCACAGATTCAGCCCAGGCCTGTTCCCATGAGCCTCTTTATTTAATTAGTGGTGGGATCAGAAACCCTAATGACACATTGCTAACTCGAAGCCTCGGCAAGCCGTTTAAAGGCCTGAGCGTTTATCTTGCTAACGCTGCAGTGAGCTGCTTGAACTGTCAATCCTGACTTCATCATCCTCACGCCAACCACTGCTGACACCCGTACAATTAAACACATCCAGACACGTCACACCAATCCACTCACACTCAAAGCTGGAAGCTACTAGTTTAGCTTTAAATCAAATAATAACACTTAACGAAGGAGATGAACGGTTTTGTCATGGTATACAGAGTCTTTTCATTATCAATACGGAGTTTATGCTTACTGCGCATGAGTTAGTCTTGAATACATGTCGCTTCTCAACGTCACATTTCACCATACATAGACAATACATTTAATATAATTTATCTTCTGAATTGCTTTTACATTACTTATGAATAATTATCATAAATAAAAAAAATTAAAAGTTAAAATTCATATTTTTATATATTGTATTTTACATATTTAATGTTTTTCAGAATTAGTTTTACATTATTAAAAAGATAAGCAAAATGCTTTGCAAAAACATTTAATTATCAAAAAGAGCTCCAATTAATATTATCATTAATAATTACTTTTCAAGGATTACTATATCATTAATTATTTTAATTTGATATATATACACAAGTCTTATTATTGATTAAATTAAAATAAATACTACATGATAAATAATGCTAAAACAAACAAATAAATAAACATCCTAAAAATAAAAAATAATTAATAATATTGTATATATTTGAATATATTTAATATTATTTATTTTTTCAGAATTACTTTTACATTATTTAATTATTAATTATTATGATAACTAAATAAACAATGTTAAAATTAATATTTTTATATTGTATTTTATACATTTATTTTTTTCAGAATTAGTTTTACAGTTTTACATTATATAAGTATTATTTATTACTAATAAATAAATACATTATTATTATTCAGGATTACCATTACATTTATTATTAATTAATATATATATATATATATATATATTAGTGCTGTCAAACGATTAATCGCATTCAACCGTTCAGTCTGTATTTCACACAGCGCAACGCTCTTCAGAAACAATCACAGAGCTTGTGTTTAAAAGCGAAACACACTGGAATGAATAATTCACTGAAAACGCAACGCGAGTATCTATCCTCTCCGTCATCTCTGATGTAATCAGCCTGGTTTTCTTCTGGTTTTCAGCTCGGTTTTGGACTGATTGCTTGAATGCATTCGCTTGCTGGATCACTGGACTGAAAACTTTCCCGGAGTTTAGCAGCTTAAAATGATCTGACTGCAAACAGAGAAGCCAAATCGGGAAAAAAGCTTTAGAATAGAAATTGTAATTTGCCCTGATATTTTGCGTTAATATTTATTTTAACGCGTTAAGGGTTTTGAATTAATCACATGCATTAATGGGTTAACATTGACAGCCCTAATATATATATATAATTAATAATATTTATTATCTTTCATGTATATATTTTTCAGAATTCATTAAGTATTATAAATAAAAAAAAATAAAATAAAAAAAATGCTATTCAAAAACATCTAAATTATTAAAAGAGGCCCAATTATTATTACCATTAATAATTATTTTTCAGGATTACAATCAACTATTATTTAAAATTTTAATTAATATACTATTTTGATTATTGATTACCCAGACATGCTAAAATTAGAGATGCTAAACATGCTAAAATGAATCGATCGGCCAGGGATCGGAATCGGACGATTTTCCTCATGATCGGCCCGGATCGGTGATCGGCCGGTCAGTCTCACTTCTTTCCGATTCCGAGCTGATCCGTTTTGTTACCAGCGGCACAGGCAATAACATCAGCTACGCATTCTCGCTCTCTTCTCTCCGACGACCCCTTCTCTCTCTCACACGTCTCATTCGCTCCGGTTAAATAGTGCTTGTATTGCACATTATTTTAGTCATTCCCGCAGGTTTCGCGCTTACACCAAACACACATGCACCACCACTGATCTATATTAGTGGAGCGCACAATCCGCTCAGTCTCAAACAGCTTGTGAGCCACTAATACCAAAATGAGTGGCTAACTGCGCTAAAACGGTCAAATACATACAAAATTATGTCAAAATGCCCGTTTTGGCGAGTATCCAGTTAAACACAGTCAGTTTTGGAACGTTAAATAGTTGAGAAAGAGAACGCATGTTGTGTAACAGTATATTGGGTCCGTGGATAAACTCTTAAAGGGACCACAGTCCAATATACCTGCTGCTGTCTGTCATATTAATCAAAGAACAAAAGACAAAGAAAACCACTTTCTGCTCTTGACTGAATATGTTTTATAACTTTAATGGTAAGCATTAATCTGTATTTAATTAAAATTGTATTACTTTAATTTCTGTAGTATTTCTTACCTGAATAAAAACTTACTTAACCTGAAAAACTTAGTTTCATAGCTCTCTTTATTTTACTGCATTTATTTGTGCTGTTGTTTGCCATTTTTTTATTTGTTCTTATTTTATTACTGACTTTTTACTTGTGTTTTTTCATGAAAATAAATATTTGCGTTGAAGAAAAGTAGATTTTTGTTTGTATATGCTGTCAATTCTAGTTCTTAGGAAGAAAATCGGAATCGGCAAAAATCGGTATCGGCAGATCACACTAACAAAATAATCGGAAATCGGAATCGGCCAAGAAAACCGCAATCGGTGCATCTCTAGCAAAAATATTTTTTTATATATTATATTATATAATATAATAATTAATAAATAATATTTTTAACAATTAAAAAAAAAATATATGAATACAATTGTTACTATGTAATTTTATTGTGTGAAAGCTGGCCTGGACATGTTTGTTAAATTTATCAAATCATCAAATGAGATGAAATATATTTCATTTGTGAAGCACTTCCCTCAAGGGATTATCTAGGCCTTACTACATGATTACGTAATATATTCAATATATTAATTAATTCCAACACTAAAATAACTATACTGTTGTATTAACACCATTAATGTAATATAAATTTACCCATATAAGATTTTGATGATATGGTCTCATTATCATGTCTACTGCAGCATCAGTCGGTTGCATCATGATGCTTGGGAAAAGCACACTGATTCCTGGAAAGCGTGTCAAAGCTCAGCGTGAGTGAATATGAGCAGAACACTGGAGGCTCAGGTGCAGCAGAGATGCTTCACATGTTCTGCTCTGATTCCTGTGATGGAGAAGAGACAGACGCGACCTTGTCAGAGCATCAGGAGCTCCTCATACGCCTCAGATCGTCCCGTGCAAACTAGTGGTTGACCGATATATCGGCCGATATCTGCCATTTTTCAAATATCGGCATTGGCCGATAAGTTTTTCTATTTGGCCGATGTGTTTGAGGCGGGACTTTTATTTTACTAGCGGCCCACAGTCAGACGCTTCATTCACTGATCCACGACAACTGGAGATCTCCCATGAAGCATTGCAGGAAAAAATATACGCTTTCATCAGGACGCGAGATCTGCAAACGGGCAACACTGGAATCATAATCCAAATCATAATCCAAGGCAAGGCTATATATATATATATATATAACATAAATATAAATAATATAAAATATTACATACAAATATAAAATATTACATTTAGATTTTTTGTCATTCTTGTTCTGCAATTTAAAACAATTTATTTGCTTGTGTTATTTATGGAAATATTTCTATATTTATCTGTTTGATAACAAAACTATGTAATATATACATATAAATATATACTGCAATATATAAAACAAAAATACATAAACAACTATAATATAAGCAACTTTAAATGTAATAAACAAATACAAAATATAATTTGTATTTATAGTTCTGCAGTATCTTTAAAAAAATGTATTTGCTTGTGTTACTTATGGAAGCATTTCTATAATAGAGTATAATACAATATGTCTGATAACAAAACTATATAATATAAAAACATAAATATTACAATTTTAAATATAATGTAATATATAAAAATAAATAATATAATAATAATACAAAATATAATGTATAAAATATTAAATATATTTATAGTCCATGTTCTGAAGTGACTTGATAATATAGTACAATAACAATATAATAATAAATAATAATTTAATATAAAAATATATAAACAAAGTAAATATATAATATAAAATATAAAAATAATATAAAATATAATGTATAAAATATTAAATATATTTATAGTCCATGTTCTGCAGTGACTTGATAATATAGTATAATATAACAATATAATAATGTAATATAGAAATATATAAACAAAGTAAATATAATTTAATAATATAAAATATAAAAATAATATAAAATATAATGTATAAAGTATAAAATATATTTATAGTCCATGTTCTGCAGTGACTTGATATAGTATAATATAACAATATAATAATAAATAATAATGTAATATAAAATAAACAAAGTAAATATATTATAATCATATAAAACATTAAATCATATTTATAAGTCATTCTTGTTCTGCAGTTAACATAAAAAAAGATTTTGATGATGCTGCCTACCCCATTATACCCTCATTAGGATGCTAATTTTAAAATGTACACAAATAATCACCAGTCGGTAATTCATAACAGAAAATGAACAGGTGTTAGAGGAAACAAACGCTCATATACGGCTTCACTTGTCAACCATCACAATCACATATAAAACCGGTTCTGCGAGCTCCCCACGATGCTTTGCATTTCTAGTGAAATTCGAGGCAATAAAACCCCTTACAAGCAGGACACTATTCATAGCCCGTCGTTATGAAACGCAATAATCCATATCGGCTTTAATGGATTTGAACTATGAAGGGCTCACAGCTTGACACCCCATCGCTGCGGCTCCTAAAGATCTTTAACTCAATGAAAATGGATTATATTCCTGTTTTCCTGAGCCTAGACATTAGCAGCGTCACACACTCACAATAACGACAAATTATCGAGATGAGCCCTAGTTAGTGGACATGATCTAACACCCTTTGATCGCTGGAAACAGATGAACAAATATGGCACTGCTGAACCAGCGAATATAAAGCATTTTTAGCATTTGATGATCAAAACCCCTTTATGAATGCAACTCGCTATGAAGGCAGCTGCCTATAATGCTGTCTAAGTAGTAAGTAGGCTATGATTTCAGACTATAACGCCCAATAATGCCTTCTACAGGTAGACAGCTTACTAAGTTTTAAGACTCATAAATACTGTCTTGGAAAACAGCACACAGATCTTGATACTATGAGGTCTAAAAATGATGTCTAGATAGGCAGTTTGGTTTTGAGACTATGATGCCCAAAATGCTGTCTAGGTAGGCAGCTCACGATGACCAAAAATGTTGTCTAGAGGCAGCTTACTTGGTTTTGAGATGCTGATACTGAAAATATTGTCTAGGTAGGCTAGATTTTAATGGCCAAAAAATGCTGTCTAGGTAAACAGACTTCTACAATTTCATAATATGAAGTCCAAAAATGATGTCTAGAAAGGTAACTCAAAATCAAAATCTAATTATTAGGGTTTGAGACTATGATACCCAATAATGGCTTCTTGGTAGAAAGCACACTACATCTTAGGAGTGTGATACCCATAAATGCTGTCTAGGTAAACAGCACCAAGATTTTTATACTATGAGGTCCAAAACTGTTGTCTAGATAGGCAGCTCACTAGATTTTGATACTATAAGGTCTAAAAATGCTGTCTAGATAGGCAGCTTGGTTTTGAGACTATGATGCCCAAAATGCTGTCTAGGTAGGCAGCTCACGATGCCCAAAAATGTTGTCTAGATAAACAAACCACTACATTTTGATACTACAAAGTTGAAAAATTATGTCTAGATAGAGAGCCAGGTTTTGAGACTATAATGCCAAAAACACCGTCTAGGTAGGCAGCTCATTAGGTTTTGGTACTACAAGGTCCACAAATGATGTCTAGGTTACTAGATTTTGAGACTATGATGGCCAAAACTGTTGTCTAGGTAAATAGTCAAATAGATTTTGATACTACAAGGTCCAAAACTTATGTCTAGATAGGCAGCTTACTTGGTTTTGAGATGATGATACTGAAAATATTGTCTAAGTAGGCTAGATTTTAATGACCAAAAAATGTTTTCTAGGTAAACAGACCACTACATTTTCTTACTACGAGGTCCAAAAAATGCTGTCTAGGAAGGCAACTCAATTTTGAGACTATGGTGCTCAAAATGCTGTCTAGGTAGGCATCTTGCTAGGTTTTGAGACTATGATTGCCAATAATGGCTTCTAGGTAGAAAGCAAGCTACAAGAGTATGATACCCACAAATGCTGTCTAGGTAAACAGCAGGTACTACAAGGTCTAAAATTGATGTCTAGATACAGCAGGTAGCTTACTAGTTTTGAAAATATGTTTCTCAAAATGCTGCCTAGGTAGGCAGCTTACAAGGTACTACAAGGTCCAAAAATGATGTCTATATAGATTACTAGATTTTGAGACTATGATGGCCAAAATTGTTGTCTAGGTAAAAAGTCTAAAAGATTTTGATGCTGCAAGGTCCAAAAAAGATGTTTAGCTAGCTAGGCAGTTCACTAGGTTTTGAGTAGTGGTCGACCGATATATCGGCCGATATTTGGCATTTTTCAAATATCGGCATCGGCCGATAAGTTTTTCTGTTTGGTCGATGCGTTCGTATTTTGACGGCGCGCCGGACTTTTATTTTGACGACGCTGAGTGCGGCAGTGCATGAGCACACAGTGCTCACATTCTCCCTCTTGTTCGCTGTCATCGTTCAGTTCTGTCTAATACGGATAGAAGTCGGTCTAATAATCTGATAGAATTGTTAAAAAAAGAAATTAAAATGTATACAAAAAGTATTATAACGATTGCTTTTATATTATTAGTAATAGAAAGGCAAACATTAAAATACTTTCTCGTTTGCCGTCAGCAAATACTCATTTACATAATTTAAACAAATCTTTGAATGGCTAATGAAACTTTTATTTCACAAACCTCGAATCCAGTTGTGAGATCTTGTGAAGTGTGCATGTGACCTGCATGATCGCGTGTTCTCTGCGTCGCTTTCGGTCCGTGCAAATTGAATGCTTTAAACATAAATTCGTGATTTCAAATTATGCTGCACTTGCCCACTATCATATTCATGTCATTTTCACTGTGTGCTGTATGTATGATGTGTGTTATGAGTATTACCTTGGCTTTATTTGAAAAAATATGATTCCCAATGCACACAAACTTCCCAGAATACGGAGTGCTCTGTTGGTTACAGTTTACTTCCTTTTTAATTATAAAATTATAAAAAATATTTATTTGTGGAAAATACTTTGTCATCTAATGTGCAAGTATGTTTATTTTACAAACTTATTTTTAAATCCATTTTCAAATGATTTCAAATTTCTTAAATATTAATTAAAAGAAATACAATTATATCGGCATCGGCTGTCAAAAAACCAATATCGGTCGACCACTAGTTTTGAGACTACTGTATGAGGGCCAAAATACTGTCTAGGCAGCTCAATAGATTTTTATGCCCGCAAATGTTGCCTAGGTATACAGCTGACTAAATGTTATGAGATCCAAAAATGATGTCTTGAAAGGCAGCTCACTAGGTGTTGAGACTATGATGCTTATAATGCCGTCAAGGCAGGCAGCTCAATAAATAGATTTTGAGACTATGATGGCCAATAATGGCTTCTTGTTAGAAAGCTCACTACATTTTAAGAGTATGATACCCATAAGCGCTGTCTAGGTAAACAGCACACTATAGATTTTGATACTACAAGACCTTAAATTGATGTCTAGATACAGTAGGTAGCTCACTAGGTTTTGAGACTATATGCTGCTGTCTATGTAGGCAGCTTACTAGGTTTTGAGACTACAATTCTCAAAATGTTGTCCAAGAAGTTTGTCTAGCTGAACTGTCCAGTGTTTTGATACTATAAGGTCTAAAAATGATGTCTAGATAGGCAGCTCACTAGGTTTTGAAACCGTGATGCCCAAAAAGGTTGTCTAGGTAGAAAACACAATAAAGTTTAAGAGTGCTGTCTAGGTAAACAGCGCATTAGATGTTGATACTATGAGGTCTAAAAATGATTTCTAGATAGGCAGCTCACTAGGTTGAGAGGCTATGATGCCCAAAATTGACTTTAGGTAGAAAGCTCACTAGATTGCAGGCCTATAATGCCCATATAAATGCTGTCTAGGTAAACAGTCTACTAGATTCTGATACCATTAGGTCCAAAATGATTTCTAGACAGGCAGCTCACTAGGTTTGAACATAAAAAATGATGTCTGCATAGACAATATACTCAGTTTTGAGACACAGGCATGCATTTAAAAGACTGACATTCACATTAATGTACAGCACAGCATATAAAAGACTCATGCAATAGTCTACTTGCGTTCATCTCCTGTATTGGTGCACTAGGATTGACTAAATATTTAAATAAATAGCTCCAGTGAGCATATGATTGCCAGAACGCTGTCAACGTAGACAGCTCACAAGGTTTTGAGCTTACTGAGTATGTCTACCGCTGTTATTTTGACTGACATTCATATGCACTGCATTCACGCATGATGTTGCACTCATTGGTAAGAGGCACTGCATGCATGCAAAGCGCATTTTGTGTTGCTGTAGGATTGCATCGATCATATGAATGCACCGGAGAGATTCATATATCTGACGTTAATTAAACAAAGACAAACCCAAGAATCTGGAGCAGGACAGTCGTGAAACCCAGATCCAGCCTGAGCTGATCCACAGAGAGCCGCTGAACAAAGACAAACCCAGCGGAACCGCATCGAAAGCGCACCGCATCTCTGCGTCAAGCGCGTCTTACCTGCGCGTTTTATCGCTGCTGACGCTCGCCTCCGTGTCTCTGCATGTCCCCGGCGCAGCTCCGTCCGCGAACGCAGAAATCAACTGTGGTTTCGCTCGTAAATCCGCTTGAAGGCTCCCGTTGTCGTTTAACGCGAGGAGAGACGTGCGCGCGGTCATTAATGTCAGGGAAGCGCGCCGCTGTGTCCGATAATCACTGTGAACGCGCAGTGAGGGGCGGGAGCGCGCGCGAGTGTCAGTCAGATCATGTGTTTAGCTATCTATCTATCTATCTATCTATCTGTCTGTCTGTCTGTCTATCTATCTGTCTTTCTGTCTGTCTGTCTGTCTTTCTGTCTGTCTCTTTCTGTCTGTCTGTCCGTCTCTTTCTGCGGTGTCTCAGGTGTGTTCATCTGTGTTGTGAGCAGCAGCAGGTCTCCGCTCCTCCTCTCTCATAATAGGATTTGGCCCATTAGCGGCTGATTACAGAGGCCCTATAATTAAAGCGTTATGTGAGTGCGGGGCCCCCGTCCCTTAGAGGAGTGAGCAGCGGGACGCTCGCCTCAGATTAAACTCATTAGAGTCTGAACCACAGAGAGACGGGCTGCTGCTGCAGCTTCACACACCTGTGCGCCTGAATACATCATCTGTCTGTCTGTCTGTCTGTCTGTCTGTCTGTCTGTCTGTCTGTCTGTCTGTCTCTTTCTGTCTGTCTTTCTGTCTGTCCGTCTCTTTCTGTCTGTCTATCTATCCGTCTGTCTGTCTGTCTGTCTCTTTCTGTCTGTCCGTCTCTTTCTGTCTGTCTGTCTGTCTATCTCTCTATCACTCTTTCAATATATCATTGTCTCTCTATCACTCTTTCTATCTATCTATCTATCTATCACTCTTTCAGTATATCATTGTCTCTCTATCAGTCTTTCTATCTATCTATCTATCTGTCTATCTATATGTCTATCTATGTCTATCTATCTATCTATCACTCTTTCAGTATATCATTGTCTCTCTATCACTCATTCTATCTATCTATCTATCTATCTATCTATCTGTCTATCACTCTTTCAATATATCATTGTCTCTCTATCATTCTATCTATCTATCTCTCTATCTGTCACTCTTTCAATATATCATTGTCTCTCTATCATTCTATCTATCTATCTATCACTCTTTCAGTATATCATTGTCTCTCTCAGTCTTTCTATCTATCTGTCTATCTATCTATCTGTCTATCTATCTATCTATCTATCTATCACTCTTTCAATATATCATTGTCTCTCTATCAGTCTTTCTCTCTATCTATCACTCTTTCAGTATATCATTGTCTCTCTATCAGTCTTTCTATCTATCTATCTATCTATCTATCACTCTTTCAATATATACTTCTATCATTCTTTTATTATTCAGTCTCTCTCTCTCTCTGGGACACTAGGAAACACTCACATGTGTTGTGTCCAGTGATGGGAATCCGTGGATGTGATGAGCAGCCGAGCATGTTTGTTAGACGGGCCCCGTGGCCCCGAGGAGTCTGAATTCCTGGACCCAAAGTGAGGCCCCTGCCGTGCAATCAGACGGACGACGAGAGGCTCTGAACTGACAGGATCTCTAGGAAAACCGTCATTAGCTCGGAGTGTTTTAAAGAAACCAGATGGACGATTGGGGGACGGGTCAGGGTTTATGGGGGGCCGACAGAGCAAAACAACATGACTGTATTTTATTTGGACAGCACAACGTCCTCAATGGTTCTGGGTTATTTTAGCCCGGGGTGCTTTAAAAAACACATTTTGAAAGGAGAAGTGATGTGAAATGTCTGTTTGCAAATATTTTGCTGTTTGTTTTTTTCGGATGATCATTCAGATCTCTGAGGAACGCAGTGTTATTTTTTAATCTCAGTGTCTGAGATAATATGTTAGAAAATAAAACTTTATGCATTGGTTTATGTAGCTTCATGCAACATGCAGTTGTTTAATTTTAAAAGTGCACATTATATCATCAACAAACAGTTTAAATAAAGTTACTCTTGAAGATAAAATTTCAGAGAAACATGCTTCAGGATATTGAATAATTTACACATAAGTTTTAACATGCCATCATTGCAATAAAAAAAGCATAAACATTTAATGTCATGCAAACACACAGCAACTCAATTTAACAATGTAAAAGTTATAGATAGATTTAAAAATGTACATTAATTCATCAACAAATAGTTTAAGTACAGTTCTGAAGAAATTAATATTCCAGTCTGGTCTTTCTTCCCAGATTAAAATGATGTCAATAAAATAAAATAATCTAAATAAATAGCCTATTGAAAAAATATTTTAGATAAATTTCAATATTTATTTTAAAATATTTTACAAAATATAAAAAATAAATATATATATTTAACAATAATACAGTTTCATGATATGATTGAATATATAGAGAGTATATGACCCTGGAGCACAAAGCCAGTCTTAAGTGTCAATTTTTCAAAATGGAGATTTATGTCCATTGATGTATGGTTTGTTAGGATAGAACAATATTTGAAAATCTGGAATCTGAGGGTGCAAAAAAATCTAAATATTGAGAAAATCATCTTTAAAGTTGTCCAAATGAAGTCCTTAGCAATGCATATTACTAATCAAACATTAAGTTTTGATATATTTACGGTAGAAAATTTACTAAATATCTTCATGGAACATGATCTTTACTTAATATCCTAATGATTTTTGGCATAAAAGAAAAATTGATAATCTTGACCCATACAATGTATTGTTGGCTATTGCTACAAATATACCCCACGACAGACACACATATATATATATATATATATATATATATATATATATATATATATATATATATATATATATATAGTATTTTTTTACTTGTTTTTATCCTATTACATTAATGAGAGTTTGGAAATGTGCGAAAATAATGAAATAAAAATAATGATGATGACAGACAAATAAGCACTAATCAAACAGAGAAAAGTGAAAGAATCAAGAAGGAGGCCATGGAAAGACTGATAGAGGTTGATGGAGGATATAGTTGAACCCTGGCGTTGGTCATCTGGACCTGGTGATATTTTCTGTGTTATGAGCCCGTCTCATGCTGTGTTCAGATATATTTCAGCCCTACGGTCACATTAGACTTCATGGATCCAATAAAACTCTGCAGACAACAGCAAACCACACACTAAAACAGAAGAGTGCTTAACAACTATAGTACATGTGCTGACACTGTTCATTAAAGTCAGACAGGGAATATATAGAAGAGAGGACAGAGGTATGAACGTTATTTCCCTCACATCTATTCTATTCAAATCTGTGTGACTGTCTCTGCGGGTAAACTGACAGCAAGAACATCTCACAGCTTCAGTCAGTACAAGGTGTGAACAAGCGTCTGGAGGCTGAGCTGTTCCTCAGAGAACGACGTGACGTGTGATCTCTGATCCTGTTGAGTTATAATGGATTTTCACTGACTCATCTCAGGATGTCAAACTGAAACCAACATTTCTGTGTTTCTGAAACTGAAGCGTGACGGAAAACTGACACCGGTTTGTGAAATCCAGACAGATTTCCTTTCCCACTGCTAGTCACTGACTATATGACTGGGGTTAAACCGGATTACAAAATATCCCAACGGCCCACCGGCCATAAAAACAGACTCGAAAACAATCCTTTAGTTTGTCACAAAGAGTTGTGAAACATCCTGTCCTGACACAATGACATTTTTCTATTTTTGATTATAAATTAAATTCAGTACAACAAATATATAACAGCAAAACATATCTACCTAATTCAACTTAAAAACTTAAATTCAGTTGCTGACTTGCATGTTTAAGTATAATCAAATTGGCTGTACATTTACTTTTCTTTTTTTTCAATCTGGTTTAGTTGAATCTTGTATAACAGAAAGTTGTCATTATTTTGATGGGTTAATGGAAAAACACATGTTGCCATCACTTATTGACCCTTTTTTAACAGTATAGTAAATGTAAATTAATTATATTATTTAAATACAATTTACTTTTTTGCATTATAGTGATTTTATATACCTTTATATTTATTATAGCCTATGTTTTTATATTTGATATATTGATTATTTCTCTTTATTGTTTGACGGGTTAGTGGAAAAACTTATGTTGCCATTGTTTTCTCTATATATGTACATTTAAATTACTTTAATTATATAATTTGATATACAATTTTATAGTTTTTGTAGTGATTTAATGTTTTTTGTTTCTCGTTTATGCATTACAAAATTGCAATTTTGAGTTGGGAAATTTGGTACATAGATATAGTAAATGTAAATTACTTTATATAATTTAATATACAATTAAATGTTTTTGTATTATAGTAATAATTTTATATATTTATTATATATTTTTATTTCTCTTTATGTTTTGATGGGTTAATGGAAACACATGTTGCCATTGTTTACTCTATATATGTCAATTTAAATTACTTTAATTATATAATTTAATATTTTTGTGGTAATTTAATAAATTTTTTATTTCTCGTTTTTGCATTACAAAATTGCAATTTTGAGCTGAGAAATTTGGTACATAGATATAGTAAATTTTAATTATCTTATATAATTTAATATATAATACATTTTTTTGTATTATAGTCATTTAAAATATTTTTTAAATTTTTGCATTACAAAACTGCAATTTCAAGTTGGGAAATTTGTTAAATAAAAACAATGTAAAAAATATTTTCTTTCGAATTACCAGAGTCACCCTATTTTCTGTTTTATAGATTGTTACATTAAATGAATTCAATCTTATTAGAGGTAGCTCTGTTTCTGAACTAGTGATTGTGTGATGAAGATGACAGGTTCTCTACTGGTTCACTGAAGGACTTTATAGGAAGCAGATGTTTTTAGTCATTACCGTCAGCAGCCTAATCTTTGCCCTGTATCAAATCACTATGTTAATAAAAGTCTTTACCTGTCATCCACCCTGTAAATTATATTATTCTCAGTCTTCTCCCTGGAAAAAACCCAACACAGAGAATTTGTTACCACACAAAGACATTTGTCTGCCAGTGAAAACACTGCAAAGTTCATAGGATATATGTGCTGTCTGTCATTTTATGGCTTCAATCAATACTTGAGCTCATTAAACAGTTAATTGACTGAGACGCTGAGATTAGCTGCTCTTTATTTCCACGGCTGATGGTTAAATCACACTAAAGTTTTATCAGGAATAAGAGACACAAAACATTAAGCTAATATTCACCGGGGGAGAGTTACAGCACATTTGCTCTTTTAATTTAACAAGAAACTCGGTTCTATTTTAAGCCTAAAGGATCTGCAATAAAACCAGTGTTTCCTCAGAGATCGACATTTTCATTTCACGGTTTATACAGGAAAACATGGCAAGTAACTTATTAAAAAGCCAAATTAATAGTCTAGACTTCATGATCAAGACAGATCAAGTAAAAAAAAAAGTTTTAGTTCAGTGGTGTTACATAGTAAAGAATAATTTTGCCATATAGCAAATCCTAGCATATTGCAAAAGACAAAAAAAAAAACACTTAGCAACCATATAGCAATGCCCTAGCAACCACCCACAACAAACTGCATAGCAACAGACTAAAAAACAATCAGAACACCTGGCAACCGTATAGCAATGCTCTAGCATTCACCCACAACAAGCTGCATAGCAACAGACTAAAACACTCGGAACACTTAGCAACCATATAGCAATGCCCTAGCAACCACCCACAACAAGCTGCATAGCAACAGACTAAAAAACAATCAGAACACCTGGCAACCGTATAGCAATGCTCTAGCATTCACCCACAACAAGCTGCATAGCAACAGACTAAAAAACAATCAGAACACCTGGCAACCGTATAGCAATGCTCTAGCATTCACCCACAACAAGCTGCATAGCAACAGACTAAAAAACAATCAGAACACCTGGCAACCGTATAGCAATGCCCTAGCAACCACCCACAACAAGCTGCATAGCAACAGACTAAAACAATCCGAACACTTAGCAACCATATAGCAATACCCTAGCAACCACCCGCAACAAACTGCATAGCAAAAGACTAAAACACTCAGAACCCTTAGCAACCATATAGCAATGCCCTAGCAACCACGCACAACAAACTGCATAGCAACAGACTAAAAAACTTGGAACACTTAGCAACCATATAGCAATACCTAAACAACCACCCGCAACAAACTGCATAGCAAAAGACAAACACTCAGAACACTTAGCAACCATATAGCAATGCCCTAGCAACTACGCACAACAAACTGCTTAGCAACAGACTAAAACACTCAGAACACTTAGCAACCATATAGCAATGCTCTAGCAACTACGCACAACAAACTGCTTAGCAACAGACTAAAACACTCAGAACACTTAGCAACCATATAGCAATACCCTAGCAATCACCCGCAACAAACTGCATAGCAACAGACTAAAAAACACTCAGAACACCTGGCAACCGTATAGCAATGCCCTAGCAACCACCCGCAACAAACTGCATAGCAAAAGACTAAAACACTCAGAACACTTAGCAACCATATAGCAATGCCCTAGCAACCACGCACAACAAACTGCATAGCAACAGGCTAAAAAACACCCAGAACATCTTAGCAACTATATAGCAATCCTGGCAACCACCCACAACATTCTATTCTAACCTGTCAAAATAAAAGTCTTATTGTGGAACAGATTAGCAAGCGTCCGTGAATCAGGCCATACAAGTGTGCAAACTGAACAAACTTAGACCTGAAGTTCTGGCTTTTATATGTTAGCTTCTCTTGTCACAAACTCACAGCGTTGTTAAATATTTGTTTTATTAAAAGCTCCAGAGCTGCCGAGGTGCTTCTGAAATGATCATTCCAGAGAGAATCTGAGCTCTGTGTTTTGTGCAAGAACACTCGAGGCATATTTTCTCTGGATCCACCTTAGGAAAATAAACACAGTGTTTGTCTTAGAGCTGCACTTCAACAGAAAGGTGGAGGAGATTTACTCCAATCCAGAGGTGAGCAGCTCCTGCAGGGTCAACTGCATCACACGGCCAACAGAGAGGCAGTGTAAGAAACCAGTTTAAAGGAAAAATTCGAAATGTTGTCATCATCTGTTCAACCTCATGTTGTTTTCAAACCTGTTTGACTGTCCTTCTTCGATGAAACACAAAAGGGGATGTTAATAAGAAACTTATTTCCATTCAAAGTGGATGTTCACTTTTACTGCTAAGCTTCATAAAAAAGCACCATAAAATATCATAAAAGTAGATTTGACAGCACTGACAAATGGAAATGATCAAAGAATCACAACTTACTGTAAATCTGAGTCTGTTGGGTTTGAATGACATGATTGAATGATGACAGAACTTTCATTTATTGGTGAACTGCCCCTTTAAGAATGTTCAATTCTGGAATCCACATTCTACAATGTTCTATTCTGGAATCCACATGTGTCCGGCTTCCTGACGGGGTCGTTCCAGGATTTGCCGCATCCATTCCGACTGAGAGGACAGATGGTGACAAGGTGACCGTGTCTTAATGATTGTGAGAGCTTTGAGCTTCATGCCGGGCTGGAGTCATGGAGGCCTTTGGGGAACGTGCTAAAAGTATGAGCACTCTGGAGATCACGACTGTCAGGAGCGTTATATATATATTCAGCCATGGAGAAAGGACTTTTTCCCCTTAACAGACTTAGTCTGGATAGAGAATTTTTGGGATTGGACTAAAAGCAGATATACGGTTCTAAAATTCACAGTCTGTTTTACTCGAAACACTATGGAGCCAATAAGAGGACATGGTGATGGAAAAAAATATGAGATGGGAGGAAGAATTATATTTCAAATGCTTTTGCGTTCTTTCGTAAAAGTATCACGTTCCCCAGAGAAACGTGTCATTCTCATGCAAAACTTGTTTTTTTTTTTTGGTAAAGTGCTTGCGTTCCCTAGAGGAACTTGCCATTCTCTTGCAAAACATTTGAGTTGACCGAGAAACTCTGTATTCACCCACAAAACAACTTGTTTTGCGAACAAATGTTTTGTTCGCTAAATATTTGCAGTCCTTGCATTTGCATTCCTTTACATTCCTTTCTCGTAAATGTGTTGCATTGCCCCAAGAAACTTTGCGTTCTCTTGCAAAAGTATTGCATTCCCTGTGAAACTTTGCGTTCACATGTAAACCCTTACCAAAAAGTAGTATACTTCAAGTTTATTTTAGTAAGTATACTTAAGTAAAGTTCAAGTATATTTTTAAGTATACTTTATGTAGTAAGTATACAAATATCAGTGTGCTAGTAGTATACTTGTAAGTGTACTATTTCAATACTCCTTGGGACTACTGTGTTTTTTGGAAATTCTGTACAGAAGATGTGTACTAGCGCCCCCTACAGTATAACAATGAAAACACGGATTCTAGGAGCACAAGTATACAGTAGCTCAAATTTAGACTTTTTCTAAGTATAAGTCAAGTATACTTAAATGTCATTTCTAGTATATTTCTGAGAAGTACATAAAAAAGTAGACTAAAAGTATACTTTCCTATTTTTAGTTGAAAAGAAGTATACTAATAGCACACTTGAAAAAACTTCTTTATCGTAAGGGGAACCATGGCATTCCCCAGAGAAACTTGGTGTTCTCGCACAAATCGATTGCATTTTCTTGTAAAACTTCGGTATTCCCCAGAAACTTGCTATTCTCTCTCAAAACAGTTGCGTTCCCCAGAGAAACGTTGCTTTCGTTTGCAAAACATTTGCGTTTTCTCAAAAAATCGATTGCGCTCACTTGTAAAACATTTGCATTCCCCCAAGAAACTTTGCATTTGCACACAAAACGTTTGTTTCTCCTCGCAAAACGATTGCGTTTTCTCATAAAACTATTGTGTTCCCCCCAAAAAACTTGCATTCTCTTGCAAAAGCATTGCATTCACCTGAATAAATGTGCATTCTCCTGCAGGTTTTTACAATTTGTATTTATTTATTTAACCATCATTATGTCTCTTTAGCGGCCCGGTATAAAAGACTAAAAAATTCATGATTTTTTTCCCCTAAACATATTGTTGCATCCCAATGTTTGTCCAATCAAATACTCTCTAGAATGAGTAGGTCTCATTTTAAGTAAACATGTGCAACCAGTATATTGTGTGTTTGGCTGGTTAAGATGGTTTAATGAAGTCAGTGGCTTGTTTTAAAACATCTCGAGTGAGAATTGCTGTGTTCTCATAGACCACAAATTCACTGCCGTGTTATTTTTCGCCCCCGATGTCTTTTGAGTCACTCGGCTTGGACCGCAAAACACCCATAAAAGTCGGTTTTACTGGAACGCTCTTGGCTGCCGTGTTTAACAGATCCTCTGTATGAGAATAACAGACACAAATGAAGCCCTTTTCGGAGTCTTATGTCACTGTTCTAAACACATCCAGAATACAGAGCCGATTTTAATCTGACAGGCCTCTATGTTAACATCAATCTGTCTTCATTTACTCACCCTCATGTGGATCCAAACCCGTATGACTCTCTTCTGTGGAACACAAAGGCAGAATTATTGAGTAATTTCAGTGCATCAGAATGAGCATGTAAGGTCAAATGTCGCTCACCGTGACCCTCAGATACAACATTCCAGGAATTGCTCACCTCAAATGTCAGTTTTAGGCCTCGGGGAACCAGGTGTGTGTCACTGGTGCAACCGCGGGTCAAGAACGTGGACGAACAAGATTCCCACTTAAAATGGTAAACCATCACGGTAGCTATACTTTAGACCCGATAATTGGTCTATTATGAGCGCTGGGATGTTATTCTAGATCGGAGGGTTCTAGAATTTATTTAAATTGTAGTTTTATATTTTCAGTCTTCTGTTTTACTTCATTCTTAGGTGAAACTCTCAAACCAACCCATGAATGACCTGTGGCATCAAACAAAAAACCTGCAATTTCTCCAGTCATTTACAGAGTTTATAGAGGAATATGTTTGATATAACAGCGCGCATAAATCAAGTCTGAGAAAGAACTGACCATCCAAATGTGAAAATCATCATTTGAGAGTGATGTGTTCTTAGGTATCAAGAAATATTACTTTAAGTATGTTTAACATCCATGCAATGAGAAGTTTTTGCATAGGCCTTAAAACTATCATTCCAAAGCAATACAAATGTATTTATTTTCTTGTTTTATAATTATTAAAATGATTATTTTATCATCGTTAACTTGTCTATATTACGTATCTGCTTTATATAATGTTGTGGTCACGCAACTGAAAATTCATACTTATTCTTGAAGTCAGATGGATTTTGATTAACTGTCAACGTTCATTATCCTTCATTAGCTGGAATTGAAACGGCTTTGAAAGTGATTCCAACCAACATTATCTTCCTCTTTATCGCTATGGCTCTGGTGTGAACAGGGTTTTTCTAAAACGACTTAACTTTATGGTTACAGTTCAAGTTTATGTCAGTGCCATTAGCCTATTATGACGTTATTTTCGTATAACTCCTCCTGTATATTATTTATCACATCTGAGAAACCATGAAGACCATAAGCTTAATACAGCAAATTACCAATATGCAGTTATATAGTATCTTTGCAAGCACATATGTAGTTACCAGTGTTGGGTGTAATTAGTTAATAAGTAATTAGTTACTGTAATTTAATTACAGTTACGTCTTACATAATTGAACTTATAGACTATAGAACATTCATATACAATACAATAGTGGATTTAACATAAAAGTTTAAAGTCTAACCTTAAAATGCATGCTTTTTAGGTACCCTTCTCACTTTAAATACTTTGGTGAGTTAATCAAAATTGTGGTAACACTTAGTGTCCAATTCTCACTATTAACTAGTTGGTTATAGCATGAATATTACTGGGATATTGGCTGTTTATTATTACTTTAAAAAAACACGTATTAATGTCTTATTCGTATAGCTTGTTGAGAAGTAAAAAGGGATTACCTCAGAAAAACGAACTTTCCTGTCCTGTCAGACGTTACACTTTCAAATTCGCGCGGGTTCTTCAATTTCCCGCGCATATGCAGACTCGCGCGCTGTATCTACGTCATAAAGAGCATATTATTTTCTGACTTCACTTCACTTTAACTATAACTAATTAAACAAAATATCTGTATTTTTCTTAGACGCAAAGAGAGACAGAATCTGGTGAAAGATTTTATTAGTTTGACTTTCTACCCCTCATCTTTCATGTCAGAAAGTTATAAAACATCTATAATTTCTACAGCGTGGCCTAAATCATGAGCATGACAATAACTTTTGACATTCAATCTGTACAAAACATCACGACATACCGAATCTCTCATTTACAGCAAACCTAAACGATCACAGTATTAAATATCGATTTCCTACATCATGTTCTGCATGCCAGTAATGCAAGTGTTTCATAATCAGCATTTTGTCTTGTTTTCGTGTTGCGTGAGATATTAAGATATGTTTTCAGAGAATTTCTCCTTTTCTCAAATGTATTCCTGTATGGTATCAGTGGGATTTTTAATGTTTAAAAAAAAAAAATTTCTTATGCTCACCAAGGCTGCATTTATTTGATTTAAAAATACAGGGAAAAAACAGTAATATTGTGAAATATTATTGCAATTTAAAATAGCTGATTTCTATTTTAATATACTTAAAAATATAATATATTATTGTGATAAAAGAAGAATTTTTCAGGATTCTTTGATGAATAAAAAGTAGTGCTGTCAAATGATTAATCGCGATTAATCGCATCCAAAAAAAAAAAAAATTTGTTTACATAATATATGTGCGTGTACTGTATATATTTATTATGTACAGTATATATAAAAGCACACACATAGAGTATATATTTTGAAAATATTTACATTTATTTACACGTATATATTTATATTCATATAATTTCTATTATATATAAATATATATATTATATAAACATATTTTTCTTAAATATATACATACATGCATGTGTGTGTATGTATATATACAAAATAAATATACACAGTACATGCACATATATTATGTAAACAAAAACTAATTTTGGATGCGATTAATCGCGATTAATCGTTTGACAGCACTAATAAAAAGTTAAAAAGAACAGGATTTATTTAAAATATAAATCTTTTGCTATTACTGTTGTTATTTGGTAATTCAGTAAAATAATTAATTACTATATATAATTTATACATATTTGGAAATTAAATATGACAAATATTATATAAAATAATTAATTATTATATATATATAATTCATACTTATTTAGAAATTAAATATTATAATTAAAATATACATTTTTACATATTCCAACAAATCACCAAATAAGTATAAATGTATAAATATAATGTAAATATTTTAAACAATTATACTCATTTTGTGATTTATTAAAATATAAAAAATATATAGATTTTAAAATATAAAAAAAATATCGAATAGTTTACAAGTAAACAAGACAAAAATACTCATTGAAATGATTTTTTCGCAGTGCACTAAACACTGGTAAACATGCACATTTCAGGTCATTTAAGAGAAAAAAAACAACAGACAAACATAGAAAGAGTTAAAAAAGTGAAACTATGCGGCCGTCTCGAGTCTCTTGACGTTTGGATTCAACAACAGCAAAACGTTGCTCGTAACAGTCGCCAGCGTAATCCTGATCGGTCCTGAGTCCTGGAGATTTCCTAGATGCGGAGCTGTTAGGTGAAGCCTGGCTAATATTCCTGGTGTCGGGAATCTTCCGGTCACTCGTCGTCCTCTGCTAACTACTTCTTGACTAGTGCTGTACCTGTAACTGAGCAGGTTTAGTCGTCTGCAGACGCTGCTCTCCTGATGGCAAAGCCGGTTTCAGTGTTTGGCACGGGGTTAACCCAGGGTTACCTGCAGAAAGAGCAGGTTACAACAATCTTAGGGATGGAACACTCAAGAAAGTGTGTTTATTTATTCTTTATTTGACCCTCTAATTCTAGCCCTCTCTATTCTAATTCTATGTTATCTATTTGTTTTCTCTTTTTATTTAAAGGGGTCATCGGATGCTACATGCACTTTTACAAGTTGTTTGAACATAAATGTGTACACAACCACCCTATATTGATAAAAATCCACCCAGTGCTTTTTTTAAAATCTCGTTAAATCATTTCTCCTTTCTCATATCGAGCCGATCTCAGATGCCGTCACACAGACAGGCCCCTCCCACGATAGTTTGATTGACAGTAGCGTTTCAGCACAGACTGGACTGGCGTCTTGACTTAGCTCCGCCCCCTGAGTGACTGTCATCAGTCCGCCATTGTTTCACCGCCGGAGCAGATGTAGACAAGAATGGCTCCTGAGCGATTGAGGTGTTCTGTTGTTGGATGTAACAATGAACACAGCAGTCGTCATTTACTCCCGACATCTGAGCCGCTGAAGACGCAGTGGATTATGTTTGTTTCTGAAGGGAATGCGCAGATCCCGATCTGCCTAAGTGCGTTTATGTTCGTGCGAATCATTAGTGATACAGCATCATCTACAGAAGAAGTGAGTATTAGGTTTTTTTATGAATCTTTTAGCATTTAAAGGAACATGCACTAAAACGGCTTGCTGTAGACAGAGCTGTTTTTGACAGGGTAAAAACGGTGTAGTTTTACACTACCATTGAGACATTTGAACCAAACTATGTTAGAGACTTTTCATTAAGACCTTAAAGAATCATATCAGCTTGTGGAAAATGGCCATCCGATGACCCCTTTAAAAAAAAAAAACACTTGACTCTCTATCACTTGCACTTTCTATTAATTTTCTAACTGCTTTTTTTTCTTTAAAAAACACTAGCTTTCTATATTCTTTTTCTATTCTATCTACTTGTTTTGTGTAGTATATATATATATATACACACACGTATATACAGTGGGTACGGAAAGTATTCAGACCCCCT